>NC_085139.1:275621976-275873061 GCF_024139115.2 Armigeres subalbatus | reverse complement strand
CCGCTGGCTACTAACTTTGAGCAATACGTAACTGGAACGCATACCGATAGGTAGAATCATTCACACAATTGCGAACCCTGATGGTCGTCATCGAAGAGCGATGGTGAAAATTGGAGAGAAGGCTGTGCTGCGACCAGAGTCACGGTTGGCACTGCTTGACCTCCGAGGAATACGTGAGATTCCGGAGACCTCCGGAACACACCCGGGGGAGACTGTTGGCGCAATAGATGGCAAGCAGGCAATCCTATCCACCGACATCCCTGAAGCGCTGCCTGATAGCTGTCAAGGCGTCGCGTCAACATACTCCAGATGTCATGGCAATGTGTCATGTAATACTTCCGGCCTTACATTACCTTAGTCGTAATAGAGTGAGGAATCATTATCGTGCGTTCCGTGCGAAATAAATAATCTTCAGTTATTATAATAAGATAATTTCTAGTTTGTTTCTCTGAAGTGAGCTATATATTTAGCGATAAAGTGAGGTTTCGACAAATCATCGGTGTTCAAGTATCACTACAATATTGAGGTTAGTTAAACTCGTGTCCATTGAATTCTTGCTTGTAATTCCGTAATTACTATGTAGTATAGGGTCCGTGAATTCCGCATTTCGAGTTCGTCTATCCATCTGAAAGTAAAGAGAATCCTGAAAAGAAACAGTAAGAAGAATATATATATAAAAGTGATGATATCAAAATACTTACATAATTACCCTAGATCCACAGCGCGAAAACCAGAACAGTACCTTAGGGTGAACTAGTGAATAGTGGTCCACCGAATTGTAAGTGATAAATACTACAACAAATCTTTGTACTTACCTGTTAATTCATATTCTAGTTGAAGCTCATAATAAAGCTCTCGAAACCGGTTCTACCCAAAATTCACCCTGAACTTTTTCGACATAGACTTTAAACTTTAATATCTAAGTCGTTTCTCGATGGATTTTCAATTTTTTTGGTCCATTCGATCAAGGATGAGTCAACGCTTCTTTGTATTCATTTGAAAATACTGATTTTTAACTATTTATTATCGATAATTGATGAAAAGTTTAGAAATAGGTAAACTAACCAATCACGTACATGCATAACTAGCACATACATCAAAAATCAATCACTTGCGGGTTTAAATCTAATCCTCAGTTTGAACAAGGTTTCACGCAGAGCAGACGCAACAAAGCGATCGCAGCGGAACGGACACAGCATCACGGCGGCGCTAATAACATTTTCAAAGGAAATCAATCGCATTGGTGGTGGTGCTCGATGTGTTGCTGCAGATCATTCAACCTCAACGAACCAGAATTTCATATGAAGAAAAGGTTGACCATAAAAATAGCACTGCGGCGATTCCGCACCGCCAGTGCCGATGCTGAAAATTTATTACAAATTGTGGTGTCAGTTAGTTGGAAAGGAACATTGGGAAAAGAAAATTGGTTCTTCTCAGGACCAACATTTTATGAAAAGAAATAGTTAATTGCGAAAGTGGACTGTGTCGGTGGCATCGGGTTTGGCGTGGTAGTTTGGTTGCTGTTAGTGATTCCATCCATTAAAAATCATAAGGGTTGTGTACAAGACACGACCGCCCGACGTAAACTACGTGAAACAGTTTGGTGAAATGAAGAATCTAGTGCCATTATCCATGAGTATTACAAAATTACTCTTTGGATTTCTTATGAAATTTACATTTTAAAAGGAACTAATATATTTATGTAATTAAAACAAATTTATTGAATTCTCGAGTTTTGTATAATATGAGTAGTTTCGTTTTGTTAGTTTAAATTCAATTCATTGTTCTTTTTCAAATTTTTCGAAAAATATTCTAAATGAGCTTAACTAAACTTGGGTATTTCTAAATTTCAATTTATCAGGTTTAATTGCACTTTTTACTGTATTTAACCATTAAAACTTTAGAAATGAGGATAACTACCGTCAAATCACTGAAGACGCTAACATGTTTTTGCAAAGACCACGCGTCAAAGCGCACTCGTGATTTCGCTACTGACGGCATCATTTCGATTGAACTGTCTCCATCTCCATCTTTCGATTGATTGTTAATAATCCGCCTTCCCAATCACAAGCTGCAACAAAATCAAATAAGATCTTGAGAAAATTTCACCTGGCTGCCACTGATGCCATCCATACGAATTCATATTTGTAGCATCTCCCCCGGGGCGCACTCGTGATTCTGCTACGGACGGCAACATTATGGCGTCGCCAAGTGGTTAATTTGCTCTTTGAACAATATTTGCCTCACCTCTTCCTTTGCATAGGATGGTGGCCCTGAGAAGAACCGATTGATTCGTTCAGCAACTCCACCGATTCTGGGACCGCCGCCCGCAACATTTCTAATGAAATGCCACGCGCGCGGGGGAGAGCAGTTTTCTTATCATCAATAAAGATGGCTCATTAGTCCCGCCTCTTTGTTGCCCGGTATGGCTGCAAATATTGTGTTACCGTCAAACACTCACCAAAGGGGCGTGGCTACAGATTCAACTTTATTGATTACAAGAAAGCAGCTCTCCCGCGCGCGCGAGCCATTTCGTTCGAGATGTCGCGGAGAGCAGACCGTGGTACCACCTTCGGCATCGGCGGAGCTCCTACCGGAAATTTTATTCCCGGCGATGGTGTGGATCGCGCGGTCGTCGTCATTAACATTAGCAGCGCTCAGATTAAATTTTCTTGTATGAAGTAGGGGGCATGACGGCTTTGGCAGGTTTTGTTCTATTATTGTCGGCGGGGTTTTGACGTAGGACTACGTCTGTGTTTTCTATATTGGGGTACACTTTACGATTGCGAAAATCTGGGACCGTCACGAAAATATGATAGACTTTAAACTTTAATATCTAAGCCGTTTCTCGATGGATTTTCAATTTTTTTGGACCATTTGATCAAGGATGAGTCAACGCTTCTTTGTATTTATTTGAAAATTCTGATTTTTAACTATTTATTATCGATAATTGATAAAAAGTTTAGAAATAGGTAAACTAACCAATCACGTACATGCATCACTAGCACAGACATCAAAAATCAATCACTTGCGGGCTTGGATCTAATCCTCAGTTTGAACAAAATTTTACGCATAGCAGACGCATCAAAGCAATCTTAGCGGAGAGAACACAGCATCACGGAGACATGTTATTAGCGTGAGAAAATCCATCGCATTGGTGGTGGTACTCGATGTGTTGCTGCAGATCTTTCAACCTCAACGAACCAGAATTTCATATTAAGAAAGGTTGACCATAAAAATAGCACTGTGGCGATCCCGCACCGGCGGTGCCGATGCTGAAAATTGTGTTCATACAATAGTGTATCAGTTTAAGTGTTTGGCCACCTGGCCCTTCATCTTCATTTGTTTTTTCTTGTTTGTTTTGTAAGGGTAATTGTTTTGTGTTCATTTTTGACGTAGAACTACGTCTGTCTTTTCTATATTGGGGTACACTTTACGATTGTAAAAAATCGAAAAACGTCACGAAAATATGATAGACTTTGATCGTTAATATCTCAGCCGTTTCTAGATGGATTTTTGATTTTCTTGAACCATTCGATCAAGGAAGAGTCAACGCTTCATACCCGATGTACACTGTGGTCGTTTTTACGTGATTTTGACGTAGGACTTACGTCTCTCTTTACTATACCGGGTGTCATTTCAAAATTTCTAAATCGGCCGCGTTACGCTGTGTTGAAAGATTTCAAACGTTAATAGCTTTTACCCTAGTGAACAGATTTCTGCAGTAGACCCCTCAATCGACAGCTTTCAAGTATGCCTTTCATATTAATGCTTGATAATATCCGAAAACTTGTTTCAATAGACCTAAAACTGTTTTCAAAGCAAAACATTGAATTCACGAAAACCTATAAATATGGGTACCGCATCATTCTTGCATCATTCCATTACCACGTTCTGATTGGTGCAGACGTCAACGAATGAGCTCACGCTAGGTCTGCTAAGAAGGCATAAAATAGCGCAGCGCGAATTTTTCCTCTCAATCTGACCGAAACAGGCAAAGCAATAACAGCATCGCATCGTCGGAATTTTAGAAAGGTTGCATCATCGTCTCTGCCACGCATTCGCAAACCTAAAGCCTTTTTAAGAGCAAGGCAGAATCGTCAGCATTCTCAGGTCAGCATCATCGGCATTTTCAGCCCGGCATTGTCGAGAAGCCAATAGTAAGCGCGGCACGGCGGTGTGTGACGATAGAGTGTCGACGACAACACTACTGATCAAGTTTTCTCGGCCGATGGCAGCAGCGGTTAAGCGTTTGGTATTCCTGCAGACATCGATTCATAATGTTTCTAACAATCATAAACTCCCAGTTGAACCGCTCAAGAGGAAATTTACATCTAACATTGTGAATGGATCTTTTCAGAACCACTAATATACTTACTAAAGAGTTTTCGCAATTGAATCATTTTGAAAATGAAGTACAATCAACTAATTAGAGAGCGTTTGCGTGACAATTTTATTATTTCGCGTTCATGGCGATGAATTGTTACAAAATTCTGTCTTCCTCGCTCACGACAAAAGAAAATGAGTTTCTTATTCTAAGATTTCAACGAAAATTTTTGAAATTTCTCCATTAGAATTCCAAAAATTGTCACTGTTTTGAGTCTAAATATTTCAATTTAAAATTTGATTTATTTGTTGATGTGAATAGGTAAATAGCTACTGAATTATGTGTAACTTTCAAACGTTTGTATAAAGCTTTTGAATATTCTTGGTTAACGTGATTTTGTGTTTCAGCAAGTATACTCTATTACCACTATTACCACTGAAAATCCATTCTGCGCCAAAAACCCAAAACTAAATTCTAAGCAAATACACGTTAAATATCAATGTTAAATATTACGCTGAACATTACAACAATTTATTGAACGTCTTTTTTCGAGTTCGTTTTTATAATATTACTGATTTTAAGTATATGTTCTAACTTCAACGTTACAAAATGTGCAAAATTGAAAATAGGATTAAGGAAAAAGCAGTTGATATAACAACTCATCTAGATGGTCCTTCATGGAATTTCTGAAGAAGTCGCTCCAAAATTGTCTGCGGGTGTTTCTCCGAGAACATCTGTGGAAAGGGAAGATCCTTTAATTACGTAACGCAAAATTGGCCATTTTCAACCCCCTCCCCTATGTCACACTTTTTGTATGAAGCATCTAAAAATTATGTACGGGTCATCACACTTCGCCCAACCCCCCCTCTCCCCTCTAAGCGTTACGTAATTTGTGGACGCTCCCAAATGTCTCCATTCTTGCAAAAGGTTCCCCGGAAATTTATGCGGAATTTCATTTTTTGACGTAGAACTACGTCTGTCTTTTCTATATTGGGGTACACTTTACGTTTTCGAAAAATCAAAAAACGTCACGAAAATATGATAGACTTTGATCGTTAATATCTCAGCCGTTTCTCGATGGATTTTCAATTTTTTGGACCATTCGATCAAGAAAGAGTCAACGCTTCACTTCACAGCGTACACTGAAGTCATCTTTTACGCGGCTTTTGTACACGATTCGCTTTTTATGCGATTTTGTTTTCACTAGAATTTCGGGATTTCCATGGCTCATTCAGACACATTTTGGGATTTACGCGGTTTTTTACGTTGTTTTAATTCACGCGGCCCAAATCCTCCGCGTAAAAACTGACTCCAGTGTGTTACAATATTTAGGTATGATAATATTTAGTATTGCAAACTTGCTAACAGTTTAGCAATAATAATAATATTTAGCAGTTTAGGTTTCGGTGAATCAGTCAATCTCGTAAGTGTATCGCAAGCTTCTTCTTTCATAGCACTACATTCCAACTGGAACTTGGCCTGCTTTTGACGTAGGACTTACGTCTCTCTTTACTATACCGGGTGTCATTTCAAAATATTCAAATCGACCGCGTTACGCTGTGTTGAAAGATTTTAAACGTTAATAGCGTTCGTCTCAGTGGACGAATTTCTGCGGTAAGCCCCTCAATCGACAGATTTCAAGTATGCCTTTCATGTCCATGCTTGATAAGACCCGAAAAACTTGTTTCAATAGGCATGAAACTGTTTTCAATGAAAAACATTGAGATCAAGGGAACCTATAAATATGGGTACCGCATAATTCTTGCATCATTCCATTACCACGTTCTGATTGGTGCAGACACCAGCGAATGAGCAGCCGAGAAGCCATAAAATAGCGCAACGCGATTTTTTCCTTTCATTCTGACCGGGACAAGCGAAGCAACCGCATCATCGATTGAACAGCACTCACACCTTTTAGCAGGGAATGTAGTCTGCACCGACCGCTTTTTCAGCTCGACACCATCGAAGCCACCATCATCAGCCGAAACCTAGCCAGTACAGCAGCAGTCCACCCTACAGACCCGACAAAGCAGCAATGCTGAGCAGATCCGGCAGCAGCAGCAGAGTCGAGCCGAGACCGGCCGGCATCGGTGCTGAGCCGAGACAGGCCGAAGAAAAGCCACATGATGCAGCATGTATGTCCAAACATCAAACGGTTCTTCAGAGAGCCAATAATAGAGATTAATATCAAAGCTTTCAATACCCTTCGGGATAGAAATTGTAATCCAATATTCTAGTGATAAAATTTTATGCGTGATTTTCATAAATAGCGTCAAAACTAACAGTGGATAATTTTTCTGATTTAACCGCGAAGTGGACGAAGGACTTCGCTTGACCATGCCCACAAAAAAAATCATAAGGGTTGTGTACAAGACACGACCGCCCGACGTAAACTACGTGAAACAGTTTGGTGAAATGAAGAATCTAGTATTACAAAATTACCCTTTAGATTTCTCATGAAATTTACATTTTGAAAGGAACTAATATGTTTATGTAATTAAAACAAATTTATTGAATTCTCCAGTTTTGTATAATATGAGTAGTTTAGTTTTGTTTGTTTAAATAAACTTGGGTATTTCTAAATTTCAATTTATCAGGTTTAATTGCACTTTTTACTGTATTTAACCATTAAAACTTTAGAAATGAGGATAACTACCGTTTTTTTTAACTACCGCACTCGTTTTTTCGCTACTGACGGCATCATTTCGATTGAACTGTCTCCATCTCCATCTTTCGATTGATTGTTAATAATCCGCCTTCCCAATCACAAGCTGCAAAAAAATCAAATAAGATCTTGAGAAAATTTCACCTGGCTGCCACTGATGCCATCCATACGAATTCATATTTGTAGCATCTCCTCCGGGGCGCACTCGTGATTCTGCTACGGACGGCAACATTATGGCGTCGCCAAGTGGTTAATTTGCTCTTTGAACAATATTCGCCTCACCTCTTCCTTTGCATAGGATGGTGGCCCTGAGAAAAACCGATTGATTCGTTTAGCAACTCCGCCGATGCTGGAACCGCCGCCCGCGACATTTTTAACCTTTTGTCTGTGCTCTGGGGTCAATATGACCCCAGGCCACTTTGAGTGCCTGCCATTTTTGACGTAAACTACGTCTAAGGGGAAGACTCAGATACAGGGTGTAAAACCGAAATTTCCAAATTCGAGACCGTCACGAAATTAGGATAGATTTCAAACGCTAATAGCGTCTTTATCTTTCGATGGATTTTCGACATTTGCTTATCAATCGATTCAGAAACTCTCCAGCAATTTGCCAATTATATTGATACTATTGATTATCAACGTTAAACTATTGAAAATGTTGTTTCTTTCCAAACCGATTGAAAAAGCAATTCCGTTCATAAATCCCCAACACGGACATCAGATTGCAGTAAGATACGGGCCTTTTGATCCACTACTTCGTTTTCCCTGTGTATAAAAAGCCCCGTGTTTCGCGTGCGCGCGTCATTTTCATTCTGGATGCCACGGTGACAACGGCTGTCTCAGCGGATGAAATTTTTTCGGTCGGTGGTGGTGGCGGTCGTGGAAGCAGCAGCACATCATTTTCATCCGTGTCCCATCTTCGGCGGATCTGGCAATCGACGGCGTTCGTTGAGCCGAATCATCGGATGGCGCTCGCGCAGCCCAGTGGCTGCACATAAGTGGCAATTAATCGGTTCTTTTCAGGACCATCATTATATTTGGGAGGAAGGTTAAGTTGAAATAATTTTCCTAAAGTGCAACCGTTAGGAACTGGAAAATTCTTCGGTGAAATTTTCTAGCGTAATTCGGAGTTAAATGATTTTAGTGATTGAGAATGTTGATATTAGACGAACTTTCTTCATAGAACAAAGCATAATTGTTTGGCATCGGTAGCGGAATCATAGCATTAGTGCCGGTCCGAGCACAGGCTGTCATCGGAAGATTGCTACAGCAATTTATTCACTAATGTGGCGTTTGCAACGATTTGGATGTTGTCGGCACAACATGAAATTTTCCCGCGAGACTTTATATTTGTATTTTTCCTGTTGATGATTGAAAAAGAAATCGGTTCCGAGATGAACTTTATTCAAAGCGCAACCCTAACGTCGGTAGTTGAATCCCAAGCAAGTATCGGAAAGAGACCATGCAAACAATTGATTCGCATTATGACTGAAGAAAATTGTATGGCAGTATTGATGTTTGCTACAGATTTTTTCAGGTAAACTTCGTCTAAGGGGAAGACTCAGATACAGGGTTTAAAATGGAAATTTCCAAATTCGAGACTGTCACAAAAATTAGGATTTCAAACGCTAACAGCGTCTTTATCTTTCGATGGGTTTTCGACATTTGCTTATCAATCGATTCGGAAACCCTTCAGCAATTTGCCAATTCTATTGATACTATTGATTATCATTGAATGCTTAACTTTTGACGTAAACTACGTCTAAAGGGAAGCCTCGGATACAGGGTGCAAAATGAAAATTTCCAAATTGGGGACCGTCACGAAATCATGTAAGATTTCAAACGGTAATAGCGACTTTATCTTTCGACGCATTTTCGAGATTTTCTTATTAATAGATTCGGAAACTTTCCACCAATTTGCTAATTGTATTAAAACTATTCATTATCAACGGCAAACCATTGAAAATGTTATTTCTTTCCAAACCGGGTGAAAAATTCAGAAATAATCAATCCCGTTCATAAATCCCCAACACGGACATCAGATTACAGTAAGGTACGGGCCTTTTGATCCACTGCTTCGTTTTCCCTGTGTATAGAAAGCCCCGTGTTTCGCGTGCGCGCGTCACTTTCATTCTGGATTTTATGGAAAGCGGAACAAGGCGACAACGGCTGTGGTGGTGCGGATGAAAATTTTTCGTTCGATGGTGGTGGCGGTCGTGGCAACAGCAGTACATCTTTACATCCGTGTTACAAGCAGCATTTTTGGATCTGGCAATTAACGGCGTGCGTAGAGCCGAATCATCGGATGGCTGTCGCGCAGTCCAGTAGTTGTTGTTGGTGAGGCACATGAGGGGGAATGAATCGGTTCTTTTCAGAACCACCATTATGTTTGGGAGGAAGGTTAAGTTGAAATAATTTGTGTATAGTGAAACTGCTAGGAACTAGTAAACTTTTCAGTGAAATATTCTAGCGTGATTCTGAGCTCAATTATATGATGTTTGTCTAGCACTTAACCACTCTTCTTGCTGTGGACTTAATTTTGAACAATGATTCAGTGATTGAGAAAGTTGATATAAGACGAACTTTTTTCATAGAACAAAGCATAATTGTTTGGTATCGGTAGCGGAATCATAGCGTTAGTGCCGGTCCGAGCGCGCGTCAGAAGGAGAAGCTGCAAATATGTATTCGCATGGATGGAAATAAAACCTTAAACAAGTAGCAGGCTACCTACTAGAATTATAATCTTGATAGGAAATTTCACTTGACTGTTACTGCTATCCACGCGAATAATTTTCGGCAGCGTCTTTCTATAACGCGCGCTTGTGATTCTGCTACCGATGGAAAACAATCTGCCATCACCAAGCAATTAAGTTTCACTTTGAACAAAATTCATCTCGCCTCAAGTTGTGACTTAAGAGCCACTTTCTCTGTTGGTAGCCAATCGTTAGTACTTCAGACAAGAAAATTTAATCTGAGCGCAAACGACCGCATGAACCACACCATCGATGAGAATAAAATTTCTGGTAGCAGCTCCGCCGAAGCCGATGGTGGGACTACGATCTGCTTTTCACGACATCTCGAACGAAATGGCTCGCGCGCGCGGAAGAGCTGCTTTCTTGTAATCAATAAAGTTAAACCTGTAACCACGCCCCTTTGATGAGTGTTACTATTACTCAATATTTAAACTCATACCGATCAACAAAGAGGCGACATTCCGTGCCGATAGTTCGAACGAGCCAGACGTGTGTGCTGTGTCTCATCGCGGATTGTGTTCGGTAGTGAAAAGGCTATTGTGTGGTGCTCCTACCTACGGATCCAAGGCGATCGCTGTCGGCGAGTGAAGTAGCTGCTTCTGGCGACGCCAGTGAAGCAGGCTATTGTTACTGCTGCTACCTACAGCAGCAGGGGCAGATAAGTGGCAAAACTTGTTATTGTTCTCCTTCTGTTTGATACAGAGTGGGACTGCTTAGAATTAATCAAATTAGTTTTTTTTCTAATTTGCTATTAGTTTTAAGTTAGTATAAGCAAAATTATCCTTCCACCTTGCGGGGTGAGAATGGAGGCCGAGACTGGAGAAGGCAATGTGCCTGCTAAAGATGGAGGGCGCACTCGATTGTACCATGCGGCTTCGCCTGGGCCTTGGGTTGTTTACTTTCGGCAGAAAGTAAAAGTCTAGATTTTCTCGGCATTAAACGAGATTTGACGCGTCGTTTTCCGAAGCTTGATTTTAGCCAGATCAACAGGAACAAACTACGCATCACCGCACCTACATACCAGGTGGCGAATGAAATTGCTGGCGACAGGGCGTACAATGTTGAATATATGGTTTATGTCCCCTCGCGGGAGGTCGAAATTGAAGGTGTGATAAACGCAGCGAGCCTGACTTGCAAGGATGTACTTGCGGGAAAAGGCCGCCTAAAGAATGCAATGGAGTCTACCGTGGATATTCTGGACTGCAAGGAATTGCATTCAGCAGCCACGGTAGATGGAAAGAAGGTATATTCCAAGTCAGGTTCGCTTCGGGTAACGTTCGCCGGTTCGATGCTCCCAAAATATGTTGATATTGAAAACATGCTATTTCCGGTGCGTCTTTTTGTTCCAAGGGTATTTAATTGTACCAACTGCAAACAACTTGGTCACACTGCCGAGTTTTGTGACAACAAACCACGTTGTGGCAAATGTTCTGAAAGGCATCGGGAGGAGTTCTGCCAGCAACAAAATGTGCTTATTGTGGTTTGAATCTTCCCCATGGTTTGCAAGAATGCAAAACGCACCCAAAAAGTGAAGCGCTCGTTGGTACAGCGCTCCAAGCAGTCGTATGCGGAAATGGTTAAGTCGCAAGACACATCCGCCACAGCCACTGCATCGACTGCTATTTCAGCCACCGTTCGTGTAAGTGATTATTATGATTCCATATCCATTGATGAATTGGACTCTGACGCAGCCGATATGGATGATCCTGCGGAGGTACACGTGCCCGAAAAGAGGAAGCAACCGTCTTCCCCGGGATCGCGCCGCAAGAGAACAAAATCATCCATAAAAGCTTGGCAAAATCTGAAGGTAATGGGGTTTATTTAAAATCCCGAAGCCACCTGTCCCTACTGCTTCTTTTGATCCTAGTTTCAGTAAGGCATTCCGGCCATTTCCAACATCCGATGTTTCGAAGAAACATCCGGCTAGGAAGAATCAACGAAAGAAAAAAAGTAATTCGCACTTCTAGTAAAAGTATTCCGTCCAAGCGAGGATTGATCTCCTTTAAGGACCTTGTGGACCCTTTTTTTGAATTTATTCAATATTCCGAATTCATTGAGGCCTATCATTGACCTTTTTATACCAACAGTGGAAAGTTATCTGAAGCAATTGACTGTTTCATGGCCCCTTCTTGCAGGAATTGTATCTTTCGATGGATAATACGGCAAATACCCAAGATACAATCACTGTGCTGCAGTGGAACTGTCATAGTCTGAAAAACAAATTAGACGTGTTCAAGTTTTTGATTCGCAATTCCGATTGCGATATATTTGCACTCTGTGAAACATGGCTTTCTTCTGAAGATGAAATCAACTTCCACGATTTTAATATTATTCGCCAAGATCGGAATGATCATTATGGTGGCGTTCTTTTGGGGATCAAAATGCTACTCCTTCTACAGAATTCCCATTCCGACTGTTCCCGGCTTAGAAATCGTCGCATGCCAAGCAAATGTGAAGAATAAAGATCTTTGCATAGCTTCAGTGTACATTCCTCCAAATGCCTCTATTAATCGTCGACATTTTTGGAGCGCAGTCTCCTCCTATCATCTCCAGTATTGATATTGGGTGATATGAACGCACATGGTATTGGATGGGGCGAAACGTATGACGATTATAGAGCGCCTATTTTCTATGATTTGTGTGACGATTTCAATTTGAATATTTTGAACACTGGTGAAGTAACTCGAATAGGACCAAATGGTCAACAAAGCCGTATTGATCTGTCTTTATGTTCAAATTCACTATCATTAGATTGCACGTGGAAGGTAATTCAAGATCCCCATGGTAGTGACCATATGCCGATAGTCACCACAATTAAGAGTGGCTATCAACAATCTGAGCCAGTTAATGTTCCTTTCGATCTCACGAAGAACATTGACTGGCAAAAATTTGCATCGGCGGTAAAAATTGGTATTGACTCAACTGATACTCTTCCACCTTTGGATGAATATCGATTCCTTATTGAGTTGATTCAAAAAACGCACTAGAAGCTCAGAAACGACGCGTTCCAAGTACATCTGTCATCAGAAGACCAGCCACTCCTGGATGGGATGATGAATGTACTAAGTTGTATTCTGAGAAATCTGATGCCTTCAAGGCTTTCCGTAAACACGGAAGGTCAGAGCTTTTTGAAGAGTATTTGAGGCTCGAAAGAAAACTCAAAAATCTTCTCAAGGCAAAAAAACGTAGCTACTGGCGACGTTTTGTCGAGGACTATCACGAGGAACCTCAATGACAACACTTTGGAAAACGGCTCGCAACATGCGGAACCGCATTTCCAACAATGAGAGTGAAGAATACTCCAATCGATGGATATTCAACTTCGCAAAAAGGTCTGCCCAGATTCCGTACCAGCAGAACCGCTATTTCGAGAATCAGTCACTGATCCCGGTTCTTTGGGTGGACCATTCACAATGCTGGAACTTTCTATGTCTCTTCTTTCATCGAATAACTCTGCTCCGGGATGCGATAACATCAAATTCAATCTTCTTAAAACCTCCCAGATATCGCAAAAGACGATTACTTGACCTGTACAACTGTTTCATGGAGTACAACATTGTGCCACCTGAATGGCGACAGGTCAAAGTAATAGCTATTCAAAAGCCTGAAACCAGCGTCTAATCACAATTCATACCGACCGATTGCCATGCTATCATGCATGAGAAAGTTATTAGAGAAAATGATCCTTTCAAGAGTCGACCATTGGGTCGAACAAAATGCATTACTCTCATATACTCAGTTTGGATTTCGAAAAGGAAAGGAACAAACGATTGTCTAGCGTTGCTCTCTTCAGATATTCAGCTGGCCTTTGCGCACAAGGAGCAATTGGCTTCAGTATTCTTGGATATTAAGGGCGCTTTTGATTCAGTTTCCATAGAAGTACTGTCAGACAATCTGCACAGTAGGGGATTACCCGTTATTTTGAACAATTTCTTGTATAATTTGTTGTCAGAAAAACAAATGAACTTCACACTCGGCACTCTGACAACTTCCAGAAATAGCTACATGGGCCTTCCCCAAGGATCATGTTTAAGTCCCTTGCTTTATAATTTCTATGTTAAAGATATTGACAATTGTTTGGAAGGACAATGCACGCTCAGACAACTTGCAGATGATGCCGTGGTCTCTCTAAAAGGTCCATGTGCAGCTGTCTTGCAAGGACCATTGCAAAGTACCCTGGATAATCTGACTGTTTGGGCCAGACATCTAGGGATCGAGTTTTCACCGCAAAAACTCAGTTGGTTGTGTTTACTAGGAAGCGGTACCCAGCTCAACTGAAACTAAAACTGTTGAATGATGACATCAACCAATCTTCATCTTCTAAATACCTTGGGGTCGTGTTTGATTCTAAATGCACATGGAAACTCCATTTTGAGTATTTGATACAAAATGCCGGAAAAGGATCCATTTTCTACGTTCTATCTCCGGAACCTGGTGGGGTGCTCACCCGGAAGACCTCATCAAACTCTATAGAACGACTATTCTCTCTGTTTTAGAGTATGGCTCTTTCTGCTTCCTCTCAGCAGCTGATTGCCACCTGATCAAATTGGAACGAATTCAGTATCGTTGTTTGCGTATTGCCCTTGGCTGCATGCATTCAACGCATAACATGAGCCTGGAGGTGCTTGCTGGAGTCACTCCTTTAAAGCACCGTTACTGGGAGCTCTCACTTAGAATATTCGTCAAATGTGGAACAAGTAACACACTTGTCTTAGATAACTTCGATAAAATGCTTGAACTAACCTGTCGTTCAAGATTCCTTAGAGTCTATCTCAACTACATTTCTTCAGATCTTTGTCTTCCGTGTTATAATCCACCTCGAGTTCACTTCACCAACGACAGTTCCTCAATTGAATACGATCTGTCCATGAAATACGCTATTCAAGGAATACCAGATCATCTTCGACAAATATCTATTACCTCCTTTTTCAGAAAAATATGAACATGTCAATTGCAACAACAGATATTTCACTGATGGTTCTCGCATTAACGGATCCACTGGCTTCGGTGTTTTCAATGTAACTTCAACCACCTTCCGGAAACTTCAGGAACCGTGTTCGGTTTATGTTGCTGAGCTGGCAGCAATTAACTTCGCTTTGGGGATATTTTCCAATAAGCCCGTAGACCATTATTTCATCTTCTCGGATAGTCTTAGTTCTATCGAGGCACTCCGGTCGATGAAACCTGTTAAGCACGCATCTTACTTTCTTACAAACATAAGAGAGCAGATGCGTGTTTTGGTCGAAAGATCATTCAAGATTACCTTTGTTTGGGTCCCATCTCACTGCTCAATCTACGGCAATGAGAAGGCAGACTCGCTGGCAAAGGTGGGCGCACAGGAAGGTGAAGTTTATGATAGACAATACTCGAGCAACGAGTTTTTCCCATTAGTCCGTCAGAGTACTCTTCAAAGTTGGCAAAGAAATTGGACACACAACGAACTTGGACGGTGGCTATTTTCCATAGTTCCAAAAGTTTCTGGGCGAGCGTGGTTCAGAGGTGAGGACTTAAGTCGAGGCTTCATTCGCACGATGTCGAGGCTTATGTCCAATCACTATTCATTAAACGCACATCTGTACAGAATAAACCTTGTCGATAGCAACTTATGTAGGGGCGGAGCCGATTATGATGACATCGATCACGTAGTTTGGTCCTGCTCGGAAAATGACGCCTCCAGAGAGCAATTATTGGATACCCTTGTGGCCCGAGGTAAACAACCCTTCAGGGAAGTTCGCGGTGTTTTGGGAGATCGTGATGTTGTCTATATGCAGGCCATTTATAGTTTTCTTTGTGCTTCTGACATAAAAATCTAACATTTTGTTTTTTTTTCTTTCTTTAAAGTTTTTTTTTGTTCTGTCTCTGCCTTTTTGTTCCGTAGAGCTCTATAGCTCTTGCCATCCGGAAGATGCTCCCAGTCGAACCATTCCTCGAGCATGACGACACGCCACATCGTCACTGACGCCAAATGCCCGGATGAGAAGCTGAAATTTCCTGATCCCAAATCCTAAGCCCCGTCCATCCTTAAACATTGTAAACTAACCTCGAGTCACCACGAGTACGCTGGCTTCTACCCCCCTCTTACTAACCGTATAATAAAATGATATTGATTGTATATATCACAAAGAACAATGGCTCCGTAAAGTGTTATACACGCCTGAGCCTACCAAATAAACGAATTTGGAAAAAAAAACAAAGAGGCGGGACCAATGATCCATCTTTTTTGATTATAAGAAAACTACTTTCCCCGGGCGCGTGTGGCATTTCATTTGAAATATATTAATCGATTATTTTGAATCGATTACTTCCCAACGATTAATCGATTCCATAATCGACTAGAATCGAAAGTAATCGATTAGTTACTAATCGATTAATCGGGATTTTATGACTTCTCTAAGCATCGGCGGAGTTGCTGAGCAAATTTTATTCAAAATGAATATGAGATATTGGAAAAATCGGTTCTTCTCAGGACCTCCATTCTATACAAAGGATGATTGAAGCGAGGCGAATTTTTTCAAAGTACAAATTAACCGCTTGGAGACGCCATAAAGTTGCCTGGCGTCCGTAGCAGAACCACGAGCGCGCGTCGGAGGGAGATGCTACAAATATGTATTCGCATGGATGGCTTCAGTGGCAGTCAAGTTTAATTCTTCCAAGATTCTTATTTGGTTTTGTTATTCCAGCCAATGGCGTGGGTCGTGTGGTCGTTAGTGATTCGAAATATGCATTATTGGGAATTAATCGATTCTTCTCAGGGCCATAGAAGATTGAGGCGAAACGAATTTGTTCAAAGTACGACGTCGTAGCCGAATTACGTTGCCGTTCGTAGCAGAATAACGAGCGCGTATTGTAGAGAGCTGCTGCAAATATGTATTCTTGCACTGGCACTAGATTCTTCATTTCACCAAACTGTTTTACGTAGTTTACGTCAGGCGGTCGTGTCTTGTACACAACCCTTATGATTTTTTAGTTTGCAACCGATTCTCCTAATTTTTGTATGGTAAAACTCGCCGAAATTTGTCTCCTAGGTGCAAATTCGCTTAAAAGATCTTGAAAATAAGCGCTTCAATGTACATTTTTCTAAAACCTTACGTTGTCTGTCCTCTGGGGTCATATTAACCCCAAATTGAAATTTTCAAAGCTTTTTTATTATTTGGCTAATTTGGGATTTTTTGTGCTGTCTCGAAAGATAATTTAATCATCTTTCAGGTCGTTATCAAAGATTGACTAGAGGTGGGAGGGTACATCGCGGGAAGGGGTTTTTGTAAAACAGGGTACAAAAACAGTGATTTTTTATGCTTATTTTACTTATATCTGAAAATCCTTCCCATTTTGAACTGCACCTTTTCAAAAAGGTTATACAGGAAGGCGTGTGCTTTGACATGAGGCATTGATTAGTTTAGAGCTTGGTCGCTAGGTGGTGGTATATTTGAATCCATTATTTTAGACTACTCAAGTAATTCCGATATATGCAATTTTCCTCATTGTAAATATTCTTATCGCATAAATTTGAAATTTGTAAAGATGACGTCTTTAACAAAGTTCGTCTGGTGGGAATGGACTGTCATGTGACGGAATAGTTAATTAGGCAATTTACAAATAGGCGGCGCTAGTGTACTTGCAATATTTTTGCATGTTTGAAATATTGCTTTAGCTTGGGATCCCTCATACCTACACTCAAGTTGTATTCGGCAACATTGTTCAGGATGTCCAGCACTACAAAGCGGTGCTCAATATAATGAGCACTTCTTCCAAGATGCGGCGCTAGTGAGCTGTTATATTTGAGTATATTGTTCCATGTGAGATCTGATGTACTTTGGTTTGTAGCATTTTTGGCAAATATGAATTTTGTGGTAGAGTTCATCAAAGGTTTTTGTTGTATTCAACCTGCTCCAGCGATGCTGCAAATAATAGAATGTGTTCACAGAATATGTTTTAGGTCATCCAAGAAAACCCTGAAATGAAGGCCTTTGGATCTACATGCGTAACCAAAGATCAGCCAATTTGCCGCCTATTTGTAAAATTCCCAATTATTGCTTCCATCACAAGACAGTCCATTCCCATTAGACGACTTTGATCAAGACGCCATTTTAACAAATTTTAATCGCACAATACGGATATTTTCACTGAGGAGAATTCTATATATCGGAATATCTTGAGTAGTCTAAAATAATGAATTCAAATATACCGCCATCTGGCGGCCAAGTTCTAAACTTATCAACGCCTCACGCCAAGACACACGCCCACCTGCATAACCTCTTTAAAAAAGGTGCAGTTCAAAATGGGTAGGATTTTCGGATATAAGTAAAATAATCATGAAAAATCACTCTTTTGTACCCTTGTTTACTAAAACCCTCCCGCGATGTACCCGCCCACCAATAGTCAATCTTTGATAACGACCTGAAAGATAATTATATTATCTTTCGAAACAGACCCAAAATCGGCCAAACAATAAAAAAGTTATAACAATTTCAATTTGTGGTCAATTTGACCCCAGAGCACAGACAACGTAAGTATATTTGAGCACAGACAGAAGGTTAATGAAATGCCACGCGCGCGGGGAGAGCAGTTTTCTTATAACCGATAAAGATGGCTCATTAGTCCCGCCTCTTTGTTGTCCGGTATGACTGCAAATATTGTGTAACCGTCAAACACTCACCAAAGGGGCGTGGCTACAGATTCAACTTTATTGATTACAAGAAAGCAACTCTCCCGCGTGCACGAGCCATTTCGTTCGAGATGTCGCGGAGAGCAGACCGTGGTACCAACTTCGGCATCGGCGGAGCTCCTACCGGAAATTTTATTACCGGCGATGGTGTGGGTCGCGCGGTCGTCGTCATTAACATTAGCAGCGCTCATATTAAATTTTCTTGTATGAAGTAGGGGAAATGACGGCTTTGGCAGGTGTTGTTCTATTATTTTCGGCGGGGGTTTTTGTTGACCAAATTTTATGAAATTTGGCCACAATATTCTTTGATATGAAAAGAATGTTTAGGCCAAATTTGAGCATAATTAGTTACAGAACACCCCCTGACAATAATAGAACAAAACCTGCCAAAGCCGTAATTTCCCCTACTAACGATTGGCTGCCATCAATGAAAGTAACTCTCAAGTCACAACTTGAGGCGAGATGAATTTTGATCAAAGTAAAACCTAATTGCTTGGTGATGGCAGATTGTTTTCCGTCGGTAGTAGAATCACGAGATCCCGATTCAGAGAAAGACTTATAATTTTAGTAGATAGTCATTCATGCGAATACATTTTTGCAGTTTCTCCGTTTGACGGGCGCTCGTGATTCTACATACATACAGAAAACATACGATGATTCAACTCATCCATGAGGTGCTGAGTTGGGCTTGATTTGAATCATCCATGAGTTTTTACCACAACAGACCAAACCACAGGCGTTATCGCTGGAACCGCGCTGGTCCGTTCTCCGTGACATCCAGAATTAAAATGAGTAGTAGTAGTAGTAAAATTCTTCTTTATTTAAAACATGTTTGGTTCTACAATCATTTTTATACATGTACAGTGATCCGCCGGCTTGGCCTCCAACTTCAATTTTAAATTTTTATGTTTACATTGTTATTTAAGTGTTAATATGATATATCATGACGGCCTTTAGGAGGCGCTGGTGTGTTTTTTAAATTTGATAACCTAACTACTATGTACACTAATATTTACAATAAAAAATTGGTAACCTAGATTGGAACAAGCGCCCTAATTGGAGCCTGATCCGAATGCAAGCAACGGACCCTAAACTTTTCTTTACACTCACCAAAGCGTTCATGTATGGTTTTTATTCCGGCTAGACCGTGGAACTCGGATGTTCTTGTCCTGGGAGGGGTGTTGAGGATCATCATCAGGAATTTGTTTTGGACCCGTTGAAGTTTGAGGTGGTGGGTTTTAGCGCAGCTCTCCCAGACCGGCATGCCATATTCGATCACAGGGAGGATGATTTGCTTGTAGACAGCAAGCTTATTTTTCAGGGACAATGACAACCGGCGGTTGATCAAAGGGTACAGTAGTTTCAACAAGACGTTACACTTTGTCACCGTTTTGTCAACCTGTTGCCTGAAAATAAGCTTGCTGTCGAGGGTCAAGCCAAGGTAGCCGGCCTCATTGGCCCATTCCACAGTCGTGCCATTGAGGATGATTTTACAGTCCCCAGGCGGAACAAGTTTAGGGATTTGGAGTGGGGAAAATGATGACCTGGGTCTTCGCCGCGTTGATACAGATCTTCCAGCTGGTGAGGTACTCTGTCAGGGCATCCAGGCCTCGTTGGAGTTTTGCCACTAGCGCTCTGATCACTCTACCGTTGTAGACGATGGATGTGTCATCTGTGAACAGAGACAGAATGCCGCCTTCTGGAGGTTCTGGCATGTCGGAGGTGAACAGATTGAAAAGCAGGGGCCCGAGGATACTGCCCTGGGGAACGCCTGCGACGATGTTGTGCGCAATGGAACTCGCTCCGCTGATTGAGACCCGGAATGTCCTTGCCGACAGGTAATTGTTGATGATTTTCACCAGGTAGCTGGGTAGATTGTAGCGTTGTAGTTTGTACACCAGGCCATCATGCCATACATTGTCAAATGCCTTCTCGACATCGAGTAAGGCCATGGCGGATGTTTTCGAGACAAACTTGTTCCGTCTGAGGACGTTGGTAACCCGGGTCAGTTGGTGTACAGTTGACCGACCGCGTCGGAAACCAAACTGTTCCTCGAGCAAGATGTTGAGATTTTCGGCAGACTCAAGTAACCGATGATGAATAGCTTTTTCGAATAGCTTGGATAACCCTGAGAGAAGGCTGATGGGTCGATAACTTTTGGGGGAGGAAGGATCCTTCCCAGGCTTCCGGATGGGGATGACTTTCGCTGACTTCCAGGACGGTGGGAAGTAGCTAAGCCGGAGACAATGATTAAAGATCAGCGAGAGGTGCTCAAAGAACGGAGCACTCATGTGTTTGAGCTCGAGATTCAGGATGCTGTCGAAGCCTGGGGCCTTCATGTTCTTCGACGATTTGATATAGGCCGTCAATTCGTCAGCTGAGATCTCCAACTCCTCCGAGAAGTCGTTGGGAATCAAATGGATGTTGTTAGCATGCTCGTTGACGGCTGCTTCGTGTGGACTGACGATGTTCTGCCCAAGATTGTGTGAGCTGACGAAGTGACGACCTATTTCAGCGACCTTCTCTGCATGAGTTATCAAGCGATCCTTAGAGCCATTATTGTCTAGTGGGATCAAAGGTGGAATGGGCCGAGGCTTGGATTTTAGAATTTTGGTCATTTTCCAGAACGGCTTAGCATAATCTGGGAGAGTGCGGATCTTATTCGAGAAGTCGTTATTTTTGAGGTCCACCATTCTGGCCTGGATAATTTTTGTGATTCGATTGCAGCGTGCCTTAAGCTCAGGCAGTCCAGTACGCTGAAACTGCCTGCGAGTGACATTCCGCAATCGAATCAAATCTTTGGTGAGTGTATCGATGTTTAAGGAGTTGCTTACCTGCCGAGCCGTCGCGTCGGTACGTGTTGCTCTCGGGCCGCCGTGATCGCCTCCTCGATAGCGCACAGCTGGCGGTCGATACTTTCCGGCGTCTCCGGACGCACCTCGTAGTCGACGGTGTTATCGACGCACTGCTGGAACCGCTGCCAGTTCACTCGGTGGTAGTTCCGCCGTAACTGCTGGTGCCGATTGACCGAGGAGCCCAGTTCCGCCACCACCGGATAGTGATCCGAACTGAGCTCCTGGTATACAACCGGCTGCGAGACGTGGTCACTCAGGTTTGTTATGTAGAGGTCGAGCGTTGCGTGGGCACCGGACCGACTCAGCCGAGTGGGGGAATCCGGGCTCAGGATCGTGAAGTGGCCTTCCTCCATGTCGTTGCTCCAGATGGTGCCGTTTCGATTGCCGCGACTGTTGCCCCAGGCTTGATGTTTGGCATTCAAGTCGCCGGCAATGATATACTGGCCTTGCCTCCGCGTCAGCTTGACGATGTCCCTCCGAAGGGCAGCCGATGATCCATCGCCGGCTTTGGCTTGCGTTGGACAGTACGCCGCGATGAGCGCGATTGTGCCGACCGAAGTGGTGATTTCGACACCAATGGCTTCGATGACACTGAGCTGGAAGCTTGGAAGCAGACGACAGTTGATGTTGTAGCGAAGAGCGATGGCCACACCACCTCCCCTGGTCGGCAGGTCGAGTCGCACGATGCGGAAGTCCGGGATGTTGATGTTCACCTCCGGTTTTAGGTGCGTTTCGGTGATGAACGCCACGTCTATTTCCTTCTCCTCAAGGAAATCCTTCAGCTCAATTATTTTGCTCTTGAGCGAGCAAGCGTTCCAGTTGACCAGGCCCACCCTAGCAGCCATTTTCGATGATGAACATGCCAAGAGTGAAGACCTGGTCGAAGCGGGTTTTGCAGCCGCGCAGTCGAGTGGCGAGCTGCGCGAAGATCGGCATCAGTTGTTCCGGAGTGTACAGCGGAGCAGATTCTTCCGATGGGACGGCTTCGTTCTCCGACTGCCGACGGAACCCAGGAGGAGGGAGCGGGGGCCATTCGCTGGTGGATGGTGCCGACGATGTTGGAGCTTGGACCGATGCCGCTGCCGCTGCCAGTCGCTTGTGCGGCTGTAGCGGTGGGAGTAACGGAATCACACGACGGGGAGCCGGGATGGCTGGAAAGTTCACCTCGTTGATTACGGGAACACGGTTCTTCTTCGGAATAGTCCTGGTGGAAGCCTTCTTCCGGATTTCCAGGAACTCGGCTCGCTTTGGGCAGCCCTTTGTGGTGGCGCGATGTTTGTCGCCACAGTTGGCGCACTTGGGATCGGCCACCTCCATTTTGTCGCACTCGTCCGTCGGATGGGGTTCGCCACACTTGTTGCAGTGCGGCTTAATGCGGCAGTTCCTGGTGCCGTGCCCGAAATTGAAGCAGTTGGTGCATTGCGTGACATCGCGGTGCACTGGCCGATATCGCTCCCAATCAACGACGGTGTAATTTATAACGCCAACCAGCTTCAGGTCCTTCCAGGTAGTGGAGCCGTGCTCCAGATGGATCAGGTAAAGCTGGTCGCGATATTTCCTCGCCTTGTCGTGACGAGCGATCTTGTGGACGGCTACTGGCTTCAGTCCGCAACTTTCAAGCTCTGCTTGGAGCTCTTCCTCCTTCATGTCGTGAAGTCCTCGCAGCAAAGCCTTGAGCGGCTTCGTGCCGGGGTGGTCATGAGTGTAGTACTTATACTTGTGGACCTCGAGGAACTCCACGACGGATTGATGATGGTCCCTGTTGGCCGGCATCACTTTCACGCCCTCGCTGCAGAGCCGAAAAGTACATTTCAGCCCCTTAGCGATCAGCTGGCGAATTTTTGGGCGTAAATCCGGCGGATCGCCCTTCACAAACACGGGCGGGCACTTCTCCTTCCGCTCCGGTTGCACCTGCGGCAGCTGCGATTGCTGCTTCTTCCTCTTTTTCGGCGGATTGCCGGCATCATCAAGTGGCAACGGAGAGAACACGTTGCTCTGCAAAAGCTGCTTGGAGGGGTTACCCGCGCCTCCAAGAGCAGTGCGCTTAGGCACTTTTCCAGCGACCGAATCGGCCACCGAGTCTCCCATGACGGGTCCGGGAGAAAATAACGCCAACGCGACAAGCGAAAACGTAAACAGCGAATGAACGAGAAAAAACACTTCGAAAAAATGCGCGAGCAAAAAACACGTCCGTACGTGTTGCTGTCTCCAGGCGGGAGGAGAACAGTTTTCTTATAACCAATAAAGATGGCTCATTAGTCCCTCCTCTTTGTTGTCCGGTATGACTGCAAATATTGTGTAACCGTCAACTACTCACCAAAGGGGCGTGGCTACAGGTTCCACTTTATTGATTACAAGAAAGCAGCTCTTCCGCGCGGGCGAGCCATTTCGTTTGTACCAGACCATGGTACCACCTTCGGCATCGGCGGAGCTCCTACCGGAAATATTATTCCCGGCGATGGTGTGGGTCGCGCGGTCGGCGTCGTCAGCATCAACATCACTCAGATGGAATTTTCTTGCGTGTCTCTACAATGGCGGCTATGGTGGTGTTTATTTCTGCAACGGTTGCGTCTGAAGTGTCATCAGTGAAAGCAGCTCTTAAGCCATAATTTGAGGCGAGACTAATTTTTATTAAAGTTCATATTAGTCGCTTGGTGATGGCTGATAGTTTCCATCGGTGGCGGAATCACGACCGTGCGTCAGGGACGCTACAAAAATTTATTCGCATGGATAGCATCAATGCCAGTGAAATTTCCCCTCAAGATTATTATTTTAGTAGATAGACTGCTACTTGTTTCAGGTTTAATTTCCATCCATGCAAATACATTTTTGCAGCTTCTCCTTCTGACGCACGCTCTTCGTTCCCACCGATGGTGTAGGTAGCGCTCATAACAGGATCGTTGCGACAGAGAATCCAACGATGGCAATCTGTTGCAGTGTAGCGGTAGAACCATAGAGCCAGCATCTGCATTTGAGTGAAATACTCTTGTGATATTCTGACTATCGAATGGTTGCTGTTGTGTTGGTGATTAGAAATCCGCAAGATCTGAAATCTGTCCTTTTCCGGGCATTAAATTTTTCATTGTAGGAATTTGGTTTGACTGAGAGTAAATTCATGAGATTGTTGCAATAAATCGGCAGCAGTAACGCAAAAATTCATAAGATTCAATCCATCATTCGACTTCTGCAGAGTAAGTGATTAAAAATCCACCGAAAGATAAAGACGCTATTAGCGTTTAGAATCTATCCTAATTTCGTGACGGTCTCGAATTTGGAAATTTCCGTTTTACATCCTGTATCTGAGTCTTCCCCTTAGACTTAGTTTACGTCAAAAAATTATTTCAACTTAACCTTACTCCCAAACATAATGGTGGTCCTGAAAAGAACCGATTCATTTCCACTTATGTGCCTCATCAACAGCACGACGTTGATTGCCAGATTCAACGATGCTGTTGGGAACACGGATGAAAAGATGTACTGCTGTTGCCACGACCGCCACCACCACCTGACGAAAAATTTCATCCGCATCATCACTCATAAATCTCAATCAAGGCCTCTCGTGCGAACGAAATCGTCCGTTCTCCGTGACATGCAGAATGAAAATGACGCGCGCACGCGAAACACGTGGCTTTTTATACACAGGAAAAACGAAGCAGTGGATCAAAAGGCCCGTACGTTACTGCAATCTGATGTCCGTGTTGGGGATTTATGAACGGGATTGAATTTTTCACCCGGTTTGGAAAGAAATAACATTTTCAATAGTTTAACGTTGATAATCAATAGTATCAATAGAATTGGCAAATTGCTGGAGAGTTTCCGAATCGATTGATAAGCAAATGTCGAAAATCCATCGAAAGATAAAGACGCTATTACCGTTTGAAATCTTACATGATTTCGTGACGGTCCCCAATTTGGAAATTTTCATTTTGCACCCTGTATCTGAGGCTTCTCCTTAGACGTAGTTTACGTCAAAAAAGAAGATGTCCAGATCTCTCACATAATCTTATTTTGATTAAAAAAACACCGATAACAGCTCAAACATTAATATACTCTCTATCGATTTTTCATCAAATGTTGGATTTTTGGCATTGATGAAAAATATCTAGATAAACATTGTTTGATACTGACCGCACACAAAGCGAACGTGACTGAATGATCATCCCATGTTACCAATTCTAAATCTTATCACACGAAATCCCATGTCCGGGTGTTTCCTTCCATCTACTACTTAACAATGTTGTCTCAGAAAAGAACACGTATTTCTCACCTGAACTGCAATTCTAAGCTCGCTTGCCCGGCTTATTGGCCTGTATCAAGCAAAAAGTCCCGTTTGAAAATAGACGCCAGCAGCGAGCAACAAGCGAAAAAACGAGCAATGGGTAATGTTTTCAACATATCCGCGAGAAGACATAGGACTTGTATATAAACGTCACGTATTTGCATTTAACTTCTAACTTTTAGATCTATGGAGTTTGATTATAGGTATTGATATTGGAAACGACAACTTCCATGCTGTGTAGAATTATTAGCAATATGTTTAATCAAAACTTCTGGAAATAAAACTAATAATTAAACACATAATTAGAATTGCTTTGTTTCTAACTATTAAGCCCTCATTTACTCAAGCAAAAGTAGGGCATTAATAGATTTCTCATTAATGATACATAGTATTTGAAGTTTAAAAATTCTATTTATAAAAATTCCAGACTTGGGTAAAATGTGCTATTTTAGGGGAACTGTCCCGTTTTCCAAACAAAGAAATACAGCACCAATTTCGTTGCTTCATTTTGCTAACATACGTGCTTACTGTTGAAAAAAATCACAACAATAAGAAACAAGTCAAGGAGCAGTAACCCTACTAAAATAGAGGAGGTACTGCTAATACGTCAACGAAAATTATTTAATGTTTTGACGTAGGACTTACGTCTCTCTTTACTATACCGGGTGTCATTTCAAAATTTCTAAATCGGCCGCGTTACGCTGTGTTGAAAGATTTCAAACGTTAATAGCTTTTACCCTAGTGAACAGATTTCTGCAGTAGACCCCTCAATCGACAGCTTTCAAGTATGCCTTTCATATTAATGCTTGATAATATCCGAAAACTTGTTTCAATAGGCCTAAAACTGTTTTCAAAGCAAAACATTGAATTCACGAAATCCTATAAATATGGGTACCGCATCATTCTTGCATCATTCCATTACCACGTTCTGATTGGTGCAGACGTCAACGAATGAGCTCACGCTAGATCTGCTAAGAAGGCATAAAATAGCGCAGCGCGAATTTTTCCTCTCATTCTAACCGAAACAGGCAAAGCAATAACAGCATCGCATCGTCGGAATTTTTGAACGGTTGCATCATCGTCTCAGCCACGCATTCGCAAACCTAAAGCCTTTTTAAGAGCAAGGCAGAATCGTCACACGACAGAATCGTCACGACAACACTACTGATCAAGTTTTCTCGGCCGATGGTAGCAGCGGTTAAGCGTTTGGTATTCCTGCAGACATCGATTCTTAATGTTTTAAACAATCATTATGCAACGATCGTACTTAATATCGATGTTTCTGGATTCATACTTGTGGTTGTTCGCGTTGTAGTTCGTCAGTGTCAAGGTCTGGTTTGCTGCCATTGTGTCCTTTGGTGTTCGATAAGTATTAATTTATATTTCCCATTTATTTTTCATATTTCGAAAACAGAGAACGGATAATTAGGTGTTTGTGTCTCACTAGAAAGGCAATATTATCACTAATCTATACTACTATAGTTGAACTACTTTGAGTCATTGCTCTTATATGCGATATTGGTTTATAGAAGCAAATTAGTGATACACTATTAGATATTTCGCATTTTTAAACAAATTATTTTTGTTTGTATGGCGCGTAGAAGTATGACAATTAAAATTTTAAACAGTTAGTGCCAGTATTTCGCGAAAAATGTAGTGGATATAGCTCAATATCACTGTATGGACTTAAAATCCTTAAAAACCTTTCATGCTTATTACGTTTTTTTTCACTTCATTTAATAATGTTGATGAACTTCATCTTCACATCTTCTCGCACGTGTAGAAAAACCATTTTCACATATTTTATATTTATTATTGTGACGATCAAGTGCCCCGCACATAGGATACATTTGCGTTGCGTTTGACTGATTCCCTATGGGAAAACTGTCAACCGCAACGCAATCGTATCCTATGTGCAGGGCCCTTCAGATCAAGAGTGGGTCGTTTCTTACATTTTCTTCTTCTCTTTTTTCTTATTGGCATTACACCCCTCCCCACTGGGACATTTTCACCTCGCAGCTTAGTATTCATTAAGCACTTCCACATTTGTTAACTCGAGTGTTAAATGCGAGGTTCCTAAGTCAAGTTACAATTCGTATATCATAATATATGATGATATTAATGGTCAGGAAAGTCGAGAAAATTTCCAACCCAAAAATTTCCAGACCGCACCAGAAATCGAACTCAGCCACCATCAGCATGGTCTCATCACCAAAATTTCATATTGACACATTGATTTTAGGCAAAAACACTCATGTATGTTTGATACTGCCTTCCTTCTTCATTTCTCATCTTTTCAGGAACTGTGAATTCTATTGTTAAATCTTAAATCAATATTTCTCGACCGGCGGTATTTCAACTCTGAAGACAATGAAATTTGAAACAGACTGGTGTTGAAGAAAGGATCTCGTACATCCAGGACAATTGGGTTGAAATGTGGTGAGAGAATTCCATTGCATATATTATTCATTTACATCGAAACTATATATACGATTATATACAAAAAAAAACATCAGGGCACCCGATTGAAGCGATTTGGATAGGAAGAGTGGAATCGCCAACTTACTATTGTTAACATTTCGTGGATAAAGGGCGAGCTCTTCTCTCCATCTATTGGGTCAATCTGGGAAACGAGGGCTAGATTACTTTATTGTATGTACTAACTTTCTTCTGGAAGGAGATTCTCTATTCATCCCGTGGATTCGCATAAGTGTCTCTGCTTATGGAACCACCCCACCCATTTTGGCCCTTCATACAGGAGTTTGATGAAATACAAACAATAATATAATCATGATCAAATCGTTTGTCAGATATGGCCAGTGCTATCGGCAGGTGCCTTGCTACAATAGATGGTAGTATCATCATCATCATCATCATCATCATTATCGAGAAGCCAACAGTAAGCGCGGCACGGCGGTGTGTGACGATAGAGTGTCGACGACAACACTACTGATCAAGTTTTCTCGGCCGATGGCAGCAGCGGTTAAGCGTTTGGTATTCCTGCAGACATCGATTCATAATGTTTCTAACAATCATAAACTCCCAGTTGAACCGCTCAAGAGGAAATTTACATCTAACATTGTGAATGGATCTTTTCAGAACCACTAATATACTTACTAAAGAGTTTTTCGCAATAGAATCATTTTGAAAATGTAGTACAATCAACTAATTAGAGAGCGTTTGCGTGACAATTTTATTATTTCGCGTTCATGGCGATGAATTGTTACAAAATTCTGTCTTCCTCGCTCACGACAAAAGAAAATGAGTTTCTTATTCTAAGATTTCAACGAAAATTTTTGAAATTTCTCCATTTGAATTCCAAAAATTGTCACTGTTTTGAGTCTAAATATTTCAAATTAAAATTTGATTTATTTGTTGATGTGAATAGGTAAATAGCTACTGAATTTTGTGTAACTTTCAAACGTTTGTATAAAGCTTTTGAATATTCTTGGTTAACGTGATTTTGTGTTTCAGCAAGTATACTCTATTACCACTATTACCACTGAAAATCCATTCTGCGCCAAATCCGCGCGACCCAAAACTAAATTCTAAGCAAATACACGTTAAATATCAATGTTAAATATTACGCTGAACATTGCAACAATTTATTGAACGTCGAGTTCGTTTTTATAATATTACTGATTTTAAGTATATGTTTTAACTTCAACGTTACAAACGTTTGTACAAAATTGAAAATAGGATTAAGGAAAAAGCAGTTGATATAACAACTCATCTAGATGGTCCTTCTTGGAATTTCTGAAGAAGTCGCTCCAAAATTGTCTGCGGGTGTTTCTCCGAGAACATCTGTGGAAAGGGAAGATCCTTTAATTACGTAACGCAAAAATTGGCCATTTTCAACCCCCCCTCCCCCCTATGTCACACTTTTTGTATGAAGCATCTAAAAATTATGTACGGGTCATCACACTTCGCTCAACCCCCTCTCCCTCTAAGCGTTACGTAATTTGTGGACGCTCCCAAATGTCTCCATTCTTGCAAAGGTTCCCCAGAAATTTATGCGAAATTTCATTTCTTGACGTAGAACTACGTCTGTCTTTTCTATATTGGGGTACACTTTACGTTTTCGAAAAATCAAAAAACGTCACGAAAATATGATAGACTTTGATCGTTAATATCTCAGCCGTTTCTCGATGGATTTTCAATTTTTTTGGACCATTCGATCAAGAAAGAGTCAACGCTTCACTTCACAGCGTACACTGAAGTCATCTTTTACGCGGCTTTTGTACACGATTCGCTTTTTATGCGATTTTGTTTCCACTAGAATTTCGAGATTTCCATGGCTCATTCAGACACATATTGGGATTTACGCGGTTTTTTACGTTGTTTTAATTCACGCGGCCCACATCCTCCGCGTAAAAACTGACTCCAGTGTGTTACAATATTTAGGTATGATAATATTTAGTATTGCAAAGTTGCTAACAGTTTAGCAATAATAATAATATTTAGCAGTTTAGGTTTCAGTGAATCAGTCAATCTCGTAAGTGTATCGCAAGCTTATTCTTCCATAGCACTACATTCCAACTGGAACTTGGCCTGCTTTTTAAAGTAATCTATTAGCATTGTTTTAGTTATTAATTGAAAGCTTTATATGCCCGATATTGCATGAGTATTGAGTATGTATCTTGTGTGACAAATACAATGGATACACTATGCTCGGGGTGTCGAGAATGTTTCCCATCCGAAAATATCCTAGATTGGATCGAGAATCGAACTCGCCATCTCCGGTTTCTGGACCTTTGTTCGCAAGGTCAACTGGAGACCTCAAGCCAGCATAGAAGTCAAATTAATGCAACTTACAGGGCTGCACCAGCTGGTGCAGTTCGTTTCAGCTAACTTACACACGCGTTTTCTCTCAAAACCTTTAGGGGGTTTGACGGCAGCTTCTCGCTTACGTCTATGGATGCCAGTAGAAAAGCTCGGAATCTTCTTCACTGCTGCAGTGGATGTGTTCTGGGATACTTTCTTCGGTTTTTGCAGATTCCTAGCTGTCCAAAGTACGACGCAACTCGCATGAAGGAATAATAATTACTAGATATTATTAGATACAGTCTACATCCCCTGCTGAGCCAACTTGTGGTTTATTTCAGGCAGTCCTTCAGTGGGAAGGTTGCCACTGTCGAGGCTAATATTTCGTGACCGGACGATACTTCCTGAATTCCACAATTTTTGATGATTTTTGTTCGAGGTAGATTTGATTTCTGTGTCGGTTTGATGAGAAGATTTTGCCAAGGAATGGTATGCAACGCCGATTATTTATCCAAAATAGTTGATGTGAGAAATTTGGACATATTATGTATCTTAAAGGCATGGTCAAGTCAAGTCCTACGTCCACTTAGCGGTTATGTCACAGACATTACCCACTGTTCGTTTTTCACTCGAATTTTGCGATTTCCGCGGTTTATTCAGACATATTTTGGGATTTATGCGGTTTTAACGTTGTTTCAATTTACGCGACCCATATCCTCCGCGTAAAAACCGTCTTCAGTGTGTTACAATATTTATGTATATTTACTATTGAGAACTTGCCAACAGGGGGGGCCCTCTTTAGCCGTGCGGTAAGACGCGCGGCTACAAAGCAAGACAATGCTGAAGATGGCTGGGTTCGATTCCCGGTGCCGGTCTAGGCAATTTTCGGATTGGAAATTGTCTCGACTTCCCTGGACATAAAAGTATCATCGTGTTAGCCTCATGATATACGAATGCAAAAATGGTAACCTGGCTTAGAAACCTCGCAGTTAATAACTGTGGAAGTGCTTAATGAACACTAAGCTGCGAGGCGGCTCTGTCCCAGTGTGGGGATGAAATGCCAATAAGAAGAAGAAGAAGAAGAACTTGCCAACAGTTTAGCAATCGGATTCGGTGAATCAGTCAATCTCGTAAGTAAGTACATCGCAAGCTTCTTCTTTCATAGCACTACATTCTAACTGGAACTTGGCCTGCTTTTCAAATTATATACATCACCAGGGTTCGTAATGCTCACTCAAACTCAAGAGCACAGGATAAACAACGGATTCACCCTGGGCTTGAAAAACGCTTGCTTTGATCTCGTCGAACAGAAAAATCGACAACCTGCACATTACATACAGCTACGTAGTTCAACGTCACCTTTGCGAACAACCCGATCGGGCTGTACCTTTAAGTTTTTGTTGACCAAATTTTATGAAATTTGGCCACAATATTCTTTGATATGCAAAGAATGTTTAGGCTAAATTTGAGCATAATTAGTTACAGAAAACCCCCTGACAATAATAGAACAAAACCTGCCAAAGCCGTAATTTCCCCTACTAACGATTGGCTACCATCAATGAAAGTAGCTCACAAGTCACAACTTGAGGCGAGATGAATTTTGATCAAGTAAAACTTAATTGCTTGGTGATGGCAGATTGTTTTCCGTCGGTAGTAGAATCACGAGATCCCGATTCAGAGAAAGACTTATAATTTTAGTAGATAAAGCTCGATTCAAAGTAAATCTGGACACACTGTTCAATACACCACCGCGCCCCTGGTGATCGGAACATGAAACATTTGACAGGCATTAGTTGATGTTTCATTGACGAAGAAATCGGTGAAAAGTTTTCCTTGATTGATCGACGCATCTCGAAATTACGGATCATGGAACTTGAAAAAAGAAAATTGATTGTGCACAAACATCTAGAGAACCCTTCGTGGTCTGCCTCAAAAATAGCAAAAGTGTTGAAATTCCCAAAGTCAACGGTGTCTTGTAAACAAACGTTACAAGGACACTCTGAGTGTGGATAGAGCACAGTGCATCTATCATAAAAGTGGTACTAGGAACAAAGAACTGAGGAGGAAAGTGATGAGGTACGTGAAAAGCAACCCAGGTGTCTCCATACGTGATTTGGCAAAGAAATACGATTCCAACTTTTCCACCGTGCGTAACATCCTTTCAAGAGAAGGATATAAGTCTTTTTGTGCTAGTAAACATCCGAATCGCTCCCTGAAACAAAATTTAGTGGCCAAAAAGCGAGCACGATTATTATACGAACGAGTTTTGACGAAATTTGATGGCTGTATTTTAATGGATGACGAAACATATGTAAAAATGGATTATAAACAAATCCCCGGACGAAAATTTTACCTGGCAACTGGTCGTGGGGATGTACCTTCCAGGTATAAATTTGTTTTTGCTGATAAGTTTGCTCGCAAACTAATGATTTGGCAAGGAATCTGCAGTTGTGGCCTTAAAACCAAGGTTTTCATCACATCTTCCACAATGACGTCGGAGGTTTACATTAAAGAGTGTCTAAAAAAGCGGATTTTACCCTTCATTCGGCAGCACAAGACCAAGGTTTTGTTTTGGCCGGATCTAGCCAGCTGCCACTACTCGAAGGTGGTACTAGAATGGTATGCTGCAAACAATGTTAATTTCGTCGCCAAAGAGATTAATCCTCCGAATTGCCCTGAGTTCAGACCGATCGAAAAATTTTGGGCAATTGTCAAGCGAAAGCTTCGAGGATGTGGTAAAGAAGTGACAAATGCACAACAAATGCGTTTAAAGTGGAATAAGTTCGCCGATACAGTGTCACCAGCGACTGTGCAGATCATGATGGCATCGATCACAAGTAAAGTGCGACAGTTCGTTCGGAACGGTGAAATGTAATAACTTGTTATATATCATTTGAAAGCTGAATAAATATCCTTTCGTTTTTCGTTTTGACCAACAACCGTGTATGTTGTTTAATTCTTGAGTTATGATCACTTGAATGCGTCCAAATTTACTTTGAATCGGGCTTTAGTCATTCATGCGAATACATTTTTGCAGTTTCTCCGTTTGACGGGCGCTCGTGATTCTACATACATACAGAAAACATACGATGATTCAACTCATCCATGAGGTGCTGAGTTGGGCTTGATTTGAATCATCCATGAGTTTTACCACAACAGACCAAACCACAGGCGTTATCGCTGGAACCGCGCTGGTCCGTTCTCCGTGACATCCAGAATTAAAATGAGTAGTAGTAGTAGTAAAATTCTTCTTTATTTTTTGTTCTACAATCATTTTTAACATGTACAGTGATCGGCCGGCTTGGCCCTCCAACTTCAATTTTAAATTTTTATGTTTACATTGTTATTTAAGTGTTAATATGATATATCATGACGGCCTTTAGGAGGCGCTGGTGTGTTTTTTAAAATTTGATAACCTAACTACTATGTACACTAATATTTACAATAAAAAATTGATAACCTAGATTGGAACTAGCGCCCTAATTGGAGCCTGATCCGAATGCAAGCAACGGACCCTAAACTTTTCTTTACACTCACCAAAGCGTTCATGTAAGGTTTTTATTCCGGCCAGACGGTGGACTTCGGATGTTCTTGTCCTGGGAGGGGTGTTGAGGATCATCCTCAGGAATTTGTTTTGGACCCGTTGAAGTTTGAGGTGGTGGGTTTTAGCGCAGATCTCCCAGACCGGCATGCCATATTCGATCACAGGGAGGATGATTTGCTTGTAGACAGCAAGCTTATTTTTCAGGGACAATGACGACCGGCGGTTGATCAAAGGGTACAGTAGTTTCAACAAGACGTTACACTTTGTCACCGATTTGTCAACCTGTTGCCTGAAAATAAGCTTGCTGTCGAGGGTCAAGCCAAGGTAGCCGGCCTCATTGGCCCATTCCACAGTCGTGCCATTGAGGATGATTTTACAGTCCCCAGGCGGAACAAGTTTAGGGGATTTGGGGAGTGGGGGAAAATGATGACCTGGGTCTTCGCCGCGTTGATACAGATCTTCCAGCTGGTGAGGTACTCTGTCAGGGCATCCAGGCCTCGTTGGAGTTTTGCCACTAGCGCTCTGATCACTCTACCGTTGTAGACGATGGATGTGTCATCTGCGAACAGAGACAGAATGCCGCCTTCTGGAGGTTCTGGCATGTCGGAGGTGAACAGATTGAAAAGCAGGGGCCGAGGATACTGCCCTGGGGACGCCTGCGACGATGTTGTGCGCATTGGAACTCGCTCCGCTGATTGAGACCCGGAATGTCCTTGCCGACAGGTAATTGTTGATGATTTTCACCAGGTAGCTGGGAAGATTGTAGCGTTGTAGTTTGTACACCAGGCCATCATGCCATACATTGTCAAATGCCTTCTCGACATCGAGTAAGGCCATGGCGGATGTTTTCGAGACGAACTTGTTCCGTCTGAGGACGTTGGTAACTCGGGTCAGTTGATGTACAGTTGACCGAATGCGTCGGAAACCAAACTGTTCCTCGAGCAAGATGTTGAGATTTTCGGCAGACTCAAGTAACCGATGATGAATAGCTTTTTCGAATAGCTTGGATAACCCTGAGAGAAGGCTGATGGGTCGATAACTTTTGGGGGAGGAAGGATCCTTCCCAGGCTTCCGGATGGGAATGACTTTCGCTGACTTCCAGGACGATGGTAAGTAGCTGAGCCGGAAACACTGATTAAAGATCAGCGAGAGGTGCTCAAAGAACGGAGCACTCATGTGTTTGAGCTCGAGATTCAGGATGCTGTCGAAGCCTGGGGCCTTCATGTTCTTCGACGATTTGATATAGGCCGTCAATTCGTCAGCTGAGATCTCCAACTCCTCCGAGAAATCGTTGGGAATCAAATGGATGTTGTTAGCATGCTCGTTGACGGCTGCTTCGTGTGGACTGACGATGTTCTGCGCAAGATTGTGTGAGCTGACGAAGTGACGACCTATTTCAGCGACCTTCTCTGCAGGAGTTATCAAGCGATCCTTAGAGCCATTATTGTCTAGTGGGATCAAAGGTGGAATGGGCCGAGGCTTGGATTTTAGAATTTTGGTCATTTTCCAGAACGGCTTAGCATAATCTGGGAGAGTGCGGATCTTATTCGAGAAGTCGTTATTTTTGAGGTCCACCATTCTGGCCTTGATAATTTTTGTGATTCGATTGCAGCGTGCCTTAAGCTCAGGCAGTCCAGTACGCTGAAACTGCCTGCGAGTGACATTCCGCAATCGAATCAAATCTTTGGTGAGTGTATCGATGTTTAAGGAGTTGCTTACCTGCCGAGCCGTCGGTACGTGTTGCTCTCGGGCCGCCGTGATCGCCTCCTCGATAGCGCACAGCTGGCGGTCGATACTTTCCGGCGTCTCCGGACGCACCTCGTAGTCGACGGTGTTATCGACGCACTGCTGGAAACGCTGCCAGTTCACTCGGTGGTAGTTCCGCCGTAACTGCTGGTGCCGATTGACCGAGGAGCCCAGTTCCGCCACCACCGGATAGTGATCCGAACTGAGCTCCTCGTATACAACCGGCTGCGAGACGTGGTCACTCAGGTTTGTTACGTAGAGGTCGAGCGTTGCGTAACACACTGGAGTCAGTTTTTATGCGGAGGATGTGGGCCGCGTGAATTAAAACAACGTAAAAATCCGCGTAAATCCCAAAATGTGTCTGAATGAGCCATGGAAATCCCGAAATTCTAGTGAAAACAAAATCGCATAAAAAGCAAATCGTGTACAAAAGCCGCGTAAAAGATGACTTCAGTGTACGCTGTGAAGTGAAGCGTTGACTCTTTCTTGTTCGAATGGTCCAAAAAAATTGAAAATCCATCGAGAAACGGCTGAGATATTAACGATCAAAGTCTATCATATTTTCGTGACGTTTTTTGATTTTTCGAAAACGTAAAGTGTACCCCAATATAGAAAAGACAAACGTAGTTCTACGTCAAAAAATGAAATTCCGCATAAATTTCCGGGGAACCTTTTGCAAGAATGGAGAAATTTCCACAGATGTTCTCGGAGAAACACCCGCAGACAATTTTGGAGCGACTTCTTCAGAAATTCCAAGAAGGACCATCTAGATGAGTTGTTATATCACCTGCTTTTTCCTTAATCCTATTTTCAATTTTGTACAAACGTTTGTAACGTTGAAGTTAAAACATATACTTAAAATCAGTAATATTATGAAAACGAACTCGAAAAAAGACGTTCAATAAATTGTTGTAATGTTCAGCGTAATATTTAACATTGATATTTAACGTGTATTTGCTTAGAATTTAGTTTTGGGTCGCGCGGATTTGGCGCAGAATGGATTTTCAGTGGTAATAGTGGTAATAGAGTATACTTGCTGAAACACAAAATCACGTTAACCAAGAATATTCAAAAGCTTTATACAAACGTTTGAAAGTTACACAAAATTCAGTAGCTATTTACCTATTCACATCAACAAATAAATCAAATTTTAAATTGAAATATTTAGACTCAAAACAGTGACAATTTTTGGAATTCTAATGGAGAAATTTCAAAAATTTTCGTTGGAATCTTAGAATAAGAAACGCATTTTTTTTTGTCGTGAGCGAGGAAGACAGAATTTTGTAACAATTCATCGCCATGAACGCGAATTAATAAAATTGTCACGCAAACGCTCTCTAATTAGTTGATTGTACTACATTTTCAAAATGATTCAATTGCGAAAAACTCTTTAGTAAGTATATTAGTGGTTCTGAAAAGATCCATTCACAATGTTAGATGTAAATTTCCTCTTGAGCGGTTCAACTGAGAGTTTATGATTGCTTAAAACATTATGAATCGATGTCTGCAGGAATACCAAACGCTTAACCGCTGCTGCCATCGGCCGAGAAAACTTGATCAGTAGTGTTGTCGTCGACACTCTATCGTCACACACCGCCGTGCCGCGCTTACTGTTGGCTTCTCGACAATGCCGGGCTGAAAATGCCTATGATGCTGACCTGAGAATGCTGACGATTCTGCCTTGCTCTTAAAAAGGCTTTAGGTTTGCGAATGCGTGGCTGAGACGATGATGCAACCGTTCTAAAATTCCGACGATGCGATGCTGTTATTGCTTTGCCTGTTTCGGTCAGATTGAGAGGAAAAATTCGCGCTGCGCTATTTTATGCCTTCTTAGCAGACCTAGCGTGAGCTCATTCGTTGACGTCTGCACCAATCAGAACGTGGTAATGGAATGATGCAAGAATGATGCGGTACCCATATTTATAGGATTTCGTGAATTCAATGTTTTGCTTTGAAAACAGTTTTAGGCCTATTGAAACAAGTTTTCGGATATTATCAAGCATTAATATGAAAGGCATACTTGAAAGCTGTCGATTGAGGGGTCTACTGCAGAAATCTGTTCACTAGGGTAAAAGCTATTAACGTTTGAAATCTTTCAACACAGCGTAACGCGGCTGATTTAGAAATTTTGAAATGACACCCGGTATAGTAAATAGAGACGTAAGTCCTACGTCAAAAAAATCCGGATTGAATCGGTTAAATGAGATATTGCGGACATTCATCGTCGTTTTTTGCTATTTGGCGTCAAAACCAAATGTAAGCAAGCCGGCTGGTGGAATAATTCTGGTTGGAAATGCAATATATGAAGATTCATAACAATAAATGTGCTCATCCGTAGCATAATGGGCCAAGGTTTGAGCCGTTACCCCTACGTTGTAGTGATACGAACAAAAAGGAAAAAATCGAAGTGCGTGAGCCTAGAATTATTGTGTGGTGATTAACAGCTTCCAACAATGATTCAATGTATCGAGAACTGTGATGATTTTCAGGTAGGTGTGTATATGATGATACCGTTTTGTAAAAGTGGAAAGACTCACTTCGGCTCAGTGGTATAGCAACGAAGAGCGAATGTTGGCAATCTACATTTTTATTTTCTATAATTGGATCAATTAGGAGTGAAATAAATGGTTGAAAACTATTGAGTATTCTGCGAAATGAATGAGAGACTTTTTTTTTTAAATCATCAATCATAAACCTACGGCTTCTAAACAGTATAAATCCTTAGTTTTTCGTGCAGTGAGCTGGGAATCGGGTCCATAGGCCCAAGTAGTGATTTACCCTAACTCATTTATTTTCATTTTCAATTAATCAACTACTGCTCAATGAAAGGGATGAGATTATTGTGAATGCTGCCAAGCAAAAAAACATTGCCAACACATCTGACTAACAGTTTTTGTCCACTATTTGAACCGATAATTGGAGCACAACAACCGAGAACATTAAATGAAGCTTGGATAACAGTAATTATGTTTACATTCAAAGCAAACCAAAAACACATCCGAGTAGCGCACATCATACTGTTGCAATACCAAAAGCCATTAATTAGCCTCAGAGATAACAATCGCAGCTTCTCACGCATCCGACGCATCCTATGGCTTCAATCATAGCCGAACGTTAGCATATTCCAATAGACCAAAATCATCCCACACATTTCAACACAACTCCACGCTCAACAAGGGAGGAGAGGACCACCAGCTGTCCGCAATTGAAAATGTAGATTCACGGAAATTGCACACAGTGTGGTAGGCAGGGGAAAAGGTGGTAAAATGAACACGTTTAGGACCTGCGTTGAATTCAATCATAAAACGAGAATAACTTGCTAGTTTAACCACTTAGACCAACAATTTAACTTATATTCTTATTGCACTGAACATTGTTTTCGCTAATAAACATCGTTTTACATAGTTTTTCTTCGAAATAAAAAACATCGAAATTTCGTATGTACAAAAATAGTGTAATAGGGTAAAATGAGCACTTCCTGGTGGTAAAATTAACATCGATTCTAAAACCCTTTTGTAACATTTAATTTTCATTGTTTCAACTCCAGCACCGTAAATATAACCAATTAAGATTACGAGAGCCTTTTGAAAAATTTGGTACATCTTTTGAAAAGCTCTTAATTATCAAAATAATGAAAAGAAGAAAAAAAGTTTTGGAATATCAGTTATTTTGAAATTAAATTTAGATATTCAAAGTTCTATCTTGATTATTTGATATGGTTTGTTGCTTGAACTTCCGCTTCACAATTGCACAACTTTTATCATAAATTTGTATAAGTTTGATACAAGTGTTCATTTTACCTGCATACATGCCAAGTGATAAATAGCTCTTCCTATAACGATGCAAACCAAAATTTTTACTATTTACCCCTGCAACATCTTTGTGAAGGTTGTCCTATTTGCCGCCGTAGTTTGAACCAATTTTATGATGAGTTTATTAAGAATTGAAGCTTACGGAAAAAATTTTGAAAATTACATCAGACCCAATTTTCACGGCTTCGTTTGATATTTTGGATATTGATAGCTATTCGCTCGGTCTCAAAACCAAAATATTAGCTCAGGTACCTTATGTTATTTAGAAGAAAACTTGAGCATGGTTAACATACGCCTAATTAGTGTTTTAATCTCAATATAGGCAACTGTTCATTTTACCAGCTTTTCCCCTATGTTAAATGAAGAATATTTTTGTTATAAATCAGGAATTAAAGATTTTTTCCATAAATAATTTTGTTATCATTTTGAAAGCACAAACTTCGCGTCGAGTCAAGTACGAGACACTGAAAATGGCCTTACATTTGAGGTTGAAATACGTATCTGATATAACAACGTGGTTGTATTAAATAGAAAATACTAAACAGGTATTTTTTTTAAATTTAATGAAAAATCGAAACAACGAACCTATTTTGTGTGCTTTTAAAATTCCAACCAAAATATTTATGGAAAAAAATCTTTAATTTTTGATTTTCTGCAAACCTATGCTTTATCTTCTATCTAGGGTAACGGTACCAATAGTGGAGGTATTAGTAGATCCACAAAAGAAAATATTTTTCAAAAATTGATAATTATGGGAAATTTACAGCTTTAATATCTGAGCCAATAGATAAACTAATAAATTTGCTAACAAAAATGAGATAGATGTCATTTAACATCAACAATTACCAAATATTGCTTGCACCACTATGGGTACACTGTTTCTTTAGTAGCGGTATAAATAAATTTTGGTTCCCATAGTGGTGCTATCCATTGGTTTCTTATGAGACTCGCCACTATTGGTACAGTTGCACCACTATAGGTGCAAGGGAGTCAATTTTGTTAAGGAAAATTATTGTTTTCAATAGTTTTTCAAGCGAAATCTTAAGGCTCAAGACTCCATCACAATGTTTTGAGAATTAATGACTGTATCGCTTGTTTGTAATAGTGAGGCAATTGGTACGGAAAAGTGCAGCAGCGATAGATAAATTTTGTTTACAACTGGGGTGGGTGGAAATGGGGTGTTAAAAATATGCCAGCTGATGCATAATGTTGCCAAACTTGACGAAATGTTTATTCTATATCATAACACATGTTCATGGTGTATCAAATATATGGGTATTTATCGGTTTAAAATTTGTTATTTACCACTTGGAATTTAACAGAAGCTTATATAACATGTTTGAATATTTATTTCTGGTATATTTGTTGAATCCGACAAACAGCAATGATTTTTTCCAATAAACAAATCTGGCAACGGAGAAGAGATGATTATTTTCTTGTGTATGCACACCTTTGTTTGCGTGTTGGCTGGCGTATACGTTGTATTGTTCGGATTGAATGAAGTTGCATCGCGTAGATTTTGTACTCACCATTTCACTTATTGCGCTAGTGAATTTGAGTCTTCCGCATTTTATTGCATTCACAATACGGTCGTCAAATTTGTCTCTCACTTCGATTTTTGGAAAGCAGTTTTCGACAGTTTTTGGACGCGAAGTGAATTAATTGGTAGTCAATATCGAAGAAAAATGTGAAACTCAGTTAGTGAATATGTTTTAGGAGTGATTAAATCAAGGAAACAGTGGGAAAAGATCAAGTGAAAAATCAAGTGCGTGTGTATGTGTTTGCTCCGAACGTTCGGAGTTAGTATGCGTTCGATAAAAATACGAATACAGGTCCAGGAAAAAAGGCAGTTTTCAGCGTTTTTCCTGCAATTCTTCAGTAATTTTTAATTTGGATAAGTGATAAATTTATATGAAAATGTAATGAATATGCAATGATGGAGGTAAGTCGGCAAATAGCCCCAAAATATTGAATTTAGTTCAAAACTTTATTAGTATTAGTGCGGATTCGAATAAAATCATCGTCATTGTCGGATTGATTACGGTTCATAGAGCCTTAAGATAAGTTGCATTAACCAGGATATTAAAAGCACGACGCATCAACTGAAACCATCGTAAAGTGTATAAATATGATAAATCTCATTAAAACCCCATTACCTCTACTATTGGTGCTACCTCCACTAAGGGTACGGTTACCCTATCTCTATATAATAAAAATGAGTTGGTCTGTATCCGCATAACTCGAAAACTGCTGGACGGATTTTCTTCATTCCTTCAACAGTTACGTTCGTCATATTTTCCGACGGGTTTATATGATATTTCCTCATGTGAAAATCATATGTTAAGTTGAGTAAGGCCGTTACAAATATTTAATTTACTTTTTGTCCTACTGGTCTCCGAGAGGTCAAGGGGGGGGATAATAAAAAATAAATATTAAAATGAAAAAAATAAAAAAACTCCTCGGATTTGTTAAAGAATGTTTTGAAAATCCTCAAAATTATCCGAATTTTATTTTGTTGCCCCCTCAAATTATTATTTTTTGGCAAAAAAATCCGAGGGGGAGGGAGACAAAATAGATTTTAAATATTTGTATCGGCCTAAATTGTGAAAAACTAAAATTAGGATTTGTATGGGCATTTTACATGGGTAGTTCAGAACGCGCATTTTCGCCCACTATGCAGAACAACGTCTGCCGGTTTCATATAATTACCACACTGCGTGCAAATTCCATGAATCTACATTTTCTCTTGCTAGCAGCTGGCGATCTGCTCTGATTGAAGCCATAGTGAGGATGCGTTGTAAAATCCGGATGCATGACAAACTGCTATTGTAATTTCTGAGGCTAATTAATCTTCTTACAGTTGTGGTGATCTACCACTGCACAGTGGGAATAAAAGGGTCCGTAACGGTATTTATTTAGATGCCGCTATTTTAGAGGTCCAGAAAAGACCCATTCTTATGTAAAAAACTCAAAGGTGCAGCCCAATCGGGTTGTACGCAAAGGTGACGTAGGACTACGTAGCTATTCGATAATGATGGTATTTACCATAATAATTTGTCTCGTTTTATTAACATTGAGCAAACTGCTCGGAGGCCAACTCAATCAAGAAGTCGATTAGTTGTTCCAAGTTTGATGGACTTTGAGTCTCTAACCGTGGAATTAACATGACTCATCGACCGCTAAAGCCACTCGACTGGCTTTCAATCGGGGACATCACAATCCTTACTTTGCCACGTACGCTTACATCGCGGGCGAAAACCAAATGTTGCAAATAAATGTTTTTCCGTTTGGTTTCACGCCACTGCTTATTTCTCCTTTATTTCGTCAATTTTTGAGGATGATGTCCTCCAAAAAGGCCTTTATAGAAAAGGTTGATCCGACAATCCGATATGAACTTTCTTCAAAGTGCAAAACTCAATCGTTACTAGCAAATTTGATAGCGCATCGGAGGGAGATGATGTAGTGAATTTTAATGAATGGGATCACTAACAGCAACGAAGCTACCACGCCAAACCCAATGCCACCGAAACAGTCCATTTTCGCAATTAACTCTTCCTTTTCGTAAAATGTTGGTCCTGAGAAGAACCAATTTTCTTTTCCCAATTCATATTCCAATCACTAACTGCATTCAATCGCTTGTGTAAATTTGCAGCATTGCCACACTGCCACCCACTTCGTGCTGCTGTGTCCGCTTCGCTGCATCGAATGTCGAACCGCCTTCTGTGGAATTCCGATCAAAATGGCTCGGGCGCGCCGAACAGCAGTAGTAGTAGTAAAATTCTTCTTTATTGTTTCATTTTCTGTTCTACAATTATTTTTTACATGTACAGTGCTCGGCCGGCTTGGCCCTCCAACTTCAATTTTAAATTTTTATGTTTACATTGTTATTTAAGTGTTAATATGATATATCATGACGGCCTTTAGGAGGCGCTGAGGTGTTTTTTTTAAATTTGATAACCTAACTACTATGTACACTAATATTTACAATAAGAAATTTGATAACCTAGATTGGAACTAGCGCCCTAATTGGAGCCTGATCCGAATGTAAGCAACGGACCCTAAACTTTTCTTTACACTCACCAAAGCGTTCATGTAAGGTTTTATTCCGGCCAGACGGTGGACCTCGGATGTTCTTGTCCTGGGAGGTGTTGAGGATCATCCTCAGGAATTTGTTTTGGACCCGTTGAAGTTTGAGGTGGTGGGTTTTAGCGCAGCTCTCCCAGACCGGCATGCCATATTCGATCACAGGGAGGATGATTTGCTTGTAGACAGCAAGCTTATTTTTCAGGGACAATGACGACCGGCGGTTGATCAAAGGGTACAGTAGTTTCAACAAGACGTTACACTTTGTCACCGTTTTGTCAACCTGTTGCCTGAAAATAAGCTTGCTGTCGAGGGTCAAGCCAAGGTAGCCGGCCTCGTTGGCCCATTCCACGGTCGTGCCATTGAGGATGATTTTACAGTCCCCAGGCGGAACAAGTTTAGGGATTTGGAGTGGGGAAAATGATGACCTGGGTCTTCGCCGCGTTGATACAGATCTTCCAGCTGGTGAGGTACTCTGTCAGGGCATCCAGGCCTCGTTGGAGTTTTGCCACTAGCGCTCTGATCACTCTACCGTTGTAGACGATGGAGGTGTCATCTGCGAACAGAGACAGAATGCCGCCTTCTGGAGGTTCTGGCATGTCGGAGGTGAACAGATTGGAAAGCAGGGGCCCGAGGATACTGCCCTGGGGAACGCCTGCGACGATGTTGTGCGCATTGGACTCGCTCCGCTGATTGAGACCCGGAATGTCCTTGCCGACAGGTAATTGTTGATGATTTTCACCAGGTAGCTGGGAAGATTGTAGCGTTGTAGTTTGTACACCAGGCCATCATGCCATACATTGTCAAATGCCTTCTCGACATCGAGTAAGGCCATGGCGGATGCTTTCGAGACAAACTTGTTCCGTCTGAGGACGTTGGTAACTCGGGTCAGTTGGTGTACAGTTGACCGACCGCGTCGGAAACCAAACTGTTCCTCGAGCAAGATGTTGAGATTTTCGGCAGACTCAAGTAACCGGTGATGAATAGCTTTTTCAAATAGCTTGGATAACCCTGAGAGAAGGCTGATGGGTCGATAACTTTTGGGGGAGGAAGGATCCTTCCCAGGCTTCCGGATGGGGATGACTTTCGCTGACTTCCAGGACGATGGGAAGTAGCTGAGCCGGAGACACTGATTAAAGATCAGCGAGAGGTGCTCAAAGAACGGAGCACTCATGTGTTTGAGCTCGAGATTCAGGATGCTGTCGAAGCCTGGGGCCTTCATGTTCTTCGATGATTTGATATAGGCCGTCAATTCGTCAGCTGAGATCTCCAACTCCTCCGAGAAGTCGTTGGGAATCAAATGGATGTTGTTAGCATGCTCGTTGACGGCTGCTTCGTGTAGACTGACGATGTTCTGCGCAAGATTGTGTGAGCTGACGAAGTGACGACCTATTTCAGCGACCTTCTCTGCAGGAGTTATCAAGCGATCCTTAGAGCCATTATTGTCTAGTGGGATCAAAGGTGGAATGGGCCGAGGCTTGGATTTTAGAATTTTGGTCATTTTCCAGAACGGCTTAGCATAATCTGGGAGAGTGCGGATCTTATTCGAGAAGTCGTTATTTTTGAGGTCCACCATTCTGGCCTTGATAATTTTTGTGATTCGATTGCAGCGTGCCTTAAGCTCAGGCAGTCCAGTACGCTGAAACTGCCTGCGAGTGACATTCCGCAATCGAATCAAATCTTTGGTGAGTGTATCGATGTTTAAGGAGTTGCTTACCTGCCGAGCCGTCGGTACGTGTTGCTCTCGGGCCGCCGTGATCGCCTCCTCGATAGCGCACAGCTGGCGGTCGATACTTTCCGGCGTCTCCGGACGCACCTCGTAGTCGACGGTGTTATCGACGCACTGCTGGAAACGCTGCCAGTTCACTCGGTGGTAGTTCCGCCGTAACTGCTGGTGCCGATTGACCGAGGAGCCCAGTTCCGCCACCACCGGATAGTGATCCGAACTGAGCTCCTGGTATACAACCGGCTGCGAGACGTGGTCACTCAGGTTTGTTACGTAGAGGTCGAGCGTTGCGTGGGCACCGGACCGACTCAGCCGAGTGGGGGATCCGGGCTCAGGATCGTGTAGTGGCCTTCCTCCATGTCGTTGCTCCAGATGGTGCCGTTTCGATTGCCGCGACTGTTGCCCCAGGCTTGATGTTTGGCATTCAAGTCGCCGGCAATGATATACTGGCCTTGCCTCCGCGTCAGCTTGACGATGTCCCTCCGAAGGGCAGCCGATGATCCATCGCCGGCTTTGGCTTGCGTTGGACAGTACGCCGCGATGAGCGCGATTGTGCCGACCGAAGTGGTGATTTCGACACCGATGGCCTCGATGACACTGAGCTGGAAGCTTGGAAGCAGACGACAGTTGATGTTGTAGCGAAGAGCGATGGCCACACCACCTCCCCTGGTCGGCCGGTCGAGTCGCACGATGCGGAAGTCCGGGATGTTGATGTTCACCTCCGGTTTTAGGTGCGTTTCGGTGATGAACGCCACGTCTATTTCCTTCTCCTCAAGGAAATCCTTCAGCTCGATTGTTTTGCTCTTTAGCGAGCAAGCGTTCCAGTTGACCAGGCCCACCCTAGCAGCCATTTTCAATGATGAACATGCCAAGTGTGAAGACCTGGTCGAATCGGGTTTTGCAGCCGCGCAGTCGAGTGGCGAGCTGCGCGAAGATCGGCATCAGTTGCTCCGGAGTGTACAGCGGGGCAGATTCTTCCGGTGGGACGGCTTCGTTCTCCGACTGCCGACGGAACCCAGGAGGAGGAAGCGGGGGCCATTCGCTGGTGGATGGTGCCGACGATGCTGGAGCTTGGACCGATGCAGCTGCCGCTGCCAGTCGCTTGTGCGGCTGAAGCGGTGGGAGTATTGGAATCACACGACGGGGAGCCGGGATGGCTGGAAAGTTCACCTCGTTGATTACAGGAACACGGTTCTTCTTCGGAATGGTCCTGGTGGAAGCCTTCTTCCGGATTTCCAGGAACTCGGCTCGCTTTGGGCAGCCCTTTGTGGTGGCCCGATGTTTGTCGCCACAGTTGGCGCACTTGGGATCGGCCACCTCCATTTTGTCGCACTCGTCAGTCGGATGGGGTTCGCCACACTTGTTGCAGCGCGGCTTCATGCGGCAGTTCCTGGTGCCGTGCCCGAAATTGAAGCAGTTGGTGCATTGCGTGACATCGCGGTGCACTGGCCGATATCGCTCCCAGTCAACGACGGTGTAATTTATAACGCCAACCAGCTTCAGGTCCTTCCAGGTAGTGGAGCCGTGCTCCAGATGGATCAGGTAATGCTGGTCGCGATATTTCCTCGCCTTGTCGTGACGAGCGATCTTGTGGACGGCTACTGGCTTCAGTCCGCAACTTTCAAGCTCTGCTTGGAGCTCTTCCTCCTTCATGTCGTGAAGTCCTCGCAGCAAAGCCTTGAGCGGCTTCGTGCCGGGGTGGTCATGAGTGTAGTACTCATACTTGTGGACCTCGAGGAACTCCACGACGGATTGATGATGGTCCCTGTTGGCCGGCATCACTTTCACGCCCTCGCTGCAGAGCCGAAAAGTACATTTCAACCCCTTAGCGATCAGCTGGCGAATTTTTGGGCGTAGATCCGGCGGATCGCCCTTCACAAACACGGGCGGGCACTTCTCCTTCCGCTCCGGTTGCACCTGCGGCAGCTGCGATTGCTGCTTCTTCCTCTTTTTCGGCGGATTGCCGGCGTCATCAAGCGGCAACGGCGAAAACACGTTGCTCTGCAAAAGCTGCTTGGAGGGGTTACCCGCGCCTCCAAGAGCAGTGCGCTTAGGCACTTTTCCAGCGACCGAATCGGCCACCGAGTCTCCCATGACGGGTCCGGGAGAAAATAACGCCAACGCGACAGGCGAAAACGTAAACAGCGAAAGAACGAGAAAAAACACTTCGAAAAAATGCGCGAGCAAAAAACACGTCCGTACGTGTTGCTGTCTCGAACTGGAATGTTCGTTGATGGCGGTGCGGGATCGCCACAGTGCTATTTTTATGGTCAACCTTTTCTTCATATGAAATTCTGGTTCGTTGAGGTTGAATGATCTGCAGCAACACATCGAGCACCACCACCAATGCGATGGATTTTCTTTGAAAATGTTATTAGCGCCTCCGTGATGCTGTGTCCGCTCCGCTACGATCGCTTTGATGCGTCTGCTATGCGTGAAAACTTGTTCAAACTGAGGATCAGATCCAAACCCGCAAGTGATTGATTTTTGATGTCTGTGCTAGTGATGCATGTACGTGATTGGTTAGTTTACCTATTTCCAAACTTTTTATGAATTTTCGATAATAAATAGTTAAAAATCAGTATTTTCAAATAAATACAAAGAAGCGTTGACTCATCCTTGATCGAATGGTCCAAAAAAATTGAAAATCCATCGAGAAACGGCTTAGATATTAAAGTTTAAAGTCTATCATATTTTCGTGACGGTCCCCGATTTTCGCAATCGTAAAGTGTACCCCAATATAGAAAACACAGACGTAGTCCTATGTCAAAATTGTATGGCGTCAGTATTGATGTTTGCTACAGATTTTTTGACGTAAACTTCGTCTAAGGGGAAGACTCAGATACACGGTTTAAAACGGAAATTTCCAAATTCGAGACTGTCACAAAAATTAGGATAGATTTCAAACGCTGATAGCGTCTTTATCTTATTTTCGACATTGGCTTATCAATCGATTCGGAAACCCTTCAGCAATTTGCCAATTCTATTGATACTATTGATTATCATTAATGCTTAATTTTTTGACGTAGGACTTACGTCTCTCTTTACTATACCGGGTGTCATTTCAAAATTTCTAAATTGGCCGCGTTACGCTGTGTTGAAAGATTTCAAACGTTAATAGCTTTTACCCTAGTGAACAGATTTCTGCAGTTAACCCCTCAATCGACAGCTTTCAAGTATGCCTTTCATATTAATGCTTGATAATATCCGAAAACTTGTTTCAATAGGCCTAAAACTGTTTTCAAAGCAAAGCATTGAATTCACGAAAACCTATAAATATGGGTACCGCATCATTCTTGCATCATTCCATTACCACGTTCTGATTGGTGCAGACGTCAACGAATGAGCTCACGCTAGGTCTGCTAAGAAGGCTTCAAATAGCGCAGCGCGAATTTTTCCTCTCAATCTGACCGAAACAGGCAAAGCAATAACAGCATCGCATCGTCGGAATTTTTGAACGGTTGCATCATCGTCTCAGCCACGCATTCGCAAACCTAAGCCTTTTTAAGAGCAAGGCAGAATCGTCAGCATTCTCAGGTCAGCATCATCGGCATTTTCAGTCCGGCATTGTCGAGAAGCCAACAGTAAGCGCGGCACGGCGGTGTGTGACGATAGAGTGTCGACGACAACACTACTGATCAAGTTTTCTCGGCCGATGGCAGCAGCGGTTAAGCGTTTGGTATTCCTGCAGACATCGATTCATAATGTTTTAAGCAATCATAAACTCCCAGTTGAACCGCTCAAGAGGAAATTTACATCTAACATTGTGAATGGATCTTTTCAGAACCACTAATATACTTACTAAAGAGTTTTTCGCAATAGAATCATTTTGAAAATGTAGTACAATCTACTAATTAGAGAGCGTTTGCGTGACAATTTTATTAATTCGCGTTCCTGGCGATAAATTGTTACAAAATTCTGTCTTCCTCGCTCACGACAAAAGAAAATGCGTTTCTTATTCTAAGATTTCAACGACAATTTTTGAAATTTCTCCATTAGAATTCCAAAAATTGTCACTGTTTTGAGTCTAAATATTTCAATTTAAAATTTGATTTATTTGTTGATGTGAATAGGTAAATAGCTACTGAATTTTGTGTAACTTTCAAACGTTGGTATAAAGCTTTTGAATATTCTTGGTTAACGTGATTTTGTGTTTCAGCAAATATACTCTATTACCACTATTACCACTCTAGCTAATTTGAAGAGTTTCCTCTTGAGCGGTTCAACTGGGAGTTTATGATTGTTTAAAACATTATGAATCGATGTCTGTAGCAGTAGCGTCGCGGTATCACAAAAGACAAGCAATGTAGTGAAGAGACATTGCGAGGGGTGCTTAAACGTATAATTCAATGTGCACCATAACATGTCAAAATAATGTGCTAGAAATCATCACATGATCCCATTTTGGAATCTTAGTTTAAAAATGAAATGTTGAAAAATGTAATTAAAATTTTCAAAAATTGTAAAATTAGTGTAATATTTGCAATTATCGCACCCCTGGCAATCATTTTTAGGCGTTAGTCATCTTTGGTAACCCAAGATGGTGTGAATGTGCTGTCTGTTGCCCAATATATGGGGATTCTCGAAGTGGACCATGTTGTTAATATACTATATATGTGACAAATCATTTTTGCTTGGTTGGTCAACGTAAAGGTAGAATAAACAAATGTTTTGCGATGTATTCATCAAAGAGGTGGAACATCGGCTTAAGTTGCAATGCTATAATGAAGAAATCATTCGCTTTATTGATCAATGTAAAGGTGTAGCCATCAGCTGATTTACAATGGTATTATTCATCGAAAAGGCGGAGCTTCGGCGGATTTCCTATGCTATAGTTCATCTTTTTTGGCAATTATGGCATTGAAAATATTTCGAATGTCCCATATATAATTATTTTGATAGTGAACTCTTTTATTCATATATCATATATCGTATATCATGAGGCTGGGGCCCTCCTTAGCCGTGCGGTAAGACGCGCTTCTACAAAGCAAGACCATGCTGAGGGTGGCAGGGTTCGATTCCCGGTGCCGGTCTAGGCAATTTTCGGATTGGAAATTGGCTGCCTTACCGCACGGCTAAGGAGGTCCCCCGGTCATTAGGCCGAATGAAAACTGGGAAGTGAGAAGTGAGTAGTGCGAAGTGAGGAAGTAGAACGAAAGAGGAAAAAGGAGGAAGAAGTATGAAAAAAGAAGGAAGAAGAAAGAAAGAAGATGAAAGAAAGAAGAAGAAAGGAAGAAGAAGAAAGAAGGAAGACGGGAGAAAGAAGGAAGAAAACGGAAGAAGGAAGACGAAAGAAGGTAGACGGAAGAGGGAAGAAAGAAGAAGGAAGAAGGAAACAGGAAAAAGGAAAAAGGAAAAAGGAAGAAGGAAGAAAGAAGATGGAAGAAGGATGAGAAAATGAGGAAGAAGAGAGAAGGAGATAGAAGGAAGAAGGAAGACGGCAGAAAGAAGGAAGAAAACGGAAGGAAGCATAAAGAAGAAGGAAGAAGAAAGAAGGTAGAGGGAAGAAGAAAGAATGAAGAAAGAAGAAGGAAGAAGGAAAAAGGAAGAAGGAAAAGGAAGAAGGAAGAAGGATGAGGGAAGGAAGAAGAAGGAAGATGGAAGTAGGAAGAAGGAAGAAGGAATGAGGAAGAAGGAAAAAACAATAAGGAAAAAAGAAGAAAGAAGAAGGAAGAAAGAAGAAGGAAGAAAGAAAAAGGAAGACAGAAGATGAAAGAAGGAAAAATGAAGAAGGAAAAAGGAAGAAAAAAAGGAAGAAGAAAGAAGGAAGAAGGCTGAGGGATGGAGCAAGAGAGAAGAAAGAAGAAAGAAGAAGGCAGAAAGTAAAGAGGGAAAAAGGAAAGAGGAAGGAATAAAGCAGAAGGAAGAAGGCAGTAGGAAGAAGGCAGAAGGAAGAAGGCAGAAGGAAAAAGGAAGAAGGAAGGAGGCTGAAGGAAGGAGGAAGAAAGAAGAGGGAACAAAGAAGAAAGAACAAAGAAGAAGGAACAAAGAAGAAGGAACAAAGAAGAAGGAAGGAGAAAGAAGGAATGAAGAATAAGGAATAAGGAAGGGAGAAAAAGCGAGAAGGAAAACTGAAGAAGAAGGAATAATTGAGAAGAGAGAAGAAAAATGAAGAAACAAGAAGAAAGAAAGAAACAACAGAAAGAGAAAAGCAACAAGAAAGAAAGAAAAAGAAAGAAGGATAAAAGAAGAAGAAAGAAAGAAGAAGGGAGAAGGAAAAAAGAAGAAGAAAGTAGAAAGAAGAGTGGGAAAAAAGAAAAAAGAAATTTGGAAAAGGAAGAAGGAAGAAGAAAGACGGAAGAGGAAGAAGGAAGAGGAAAGAAGGAAGAGGAAGAAGGAAGAAGGAAGCAGTAAGAATGAAGAACAAAATAAGAAGAAGATTAAAGGTAGAAAGAAGGAAGAAGAATGCAGAAAGAAGGAAGAAGAATGCAGAAAGAAGAAGAAAGAAGGGAGAAGGAATAAGTAACAGAGAAGAGGAAGAAGGAAGAGCAAAAAAGAAAAACATTGAAGAAGCAGGAAAAAGAAGATAGATAGAAAAAGGAACAAGAAGGAAGAAGGAAGAAGGAAGCAGTAAGAATGAAGAACAAAATAAGAAGAAGATTAAAGGTAGAAAGAAGGAAGAAGAATGCAGAAAGAAGAAGAAAGAAGGGAGAAGGAATAAGTAACAGAGAAGAAGGAAGAAGGAAGAGCAAAAAAGAAAAACATTGAAGAAGCAGGAAAAAGAAGATAGATAGAAAAAGGAACATGCAAGAAGGGAGAAATTTCTGCATTAGCATTAGCATTAGCATTAGCATTAGCATTGTTACGGTGTAATTCGTAGATTGGACACTAGTGATACTCATGTTTTACTTTTGAGATCCTTATCTAGAATGCTATCAGAAATCAAGAAGGGGAGTGGTCCTTGATTACAGTCTTAAACAAAAATAACAAAAGCATGAGGATTACTACTCCTGGCCACGCCCATCTTCACCGTAACTAGGGAGAGGAAGGAAGTGTTGATGTAGTACTTACTTAACGAGAGGCCACCGACTTAGCGACACCCTCATGAGTACCACGGAGTTGGATAATGAGGAAGGTATTCGTTGGGTCAGGATTTGCCTGTACCTGGCAATGTAACCGTGGTAGATCTCACCCCGTAACACACCACGTAAAGGTGTCTACCCAGCATTACGGGTCCAAGAAGGGAGAAATTTCTGCATAACTCGAGAACTAAGCAGAGTATAAATCAATTTTAGGCGAAACGAAATTCGTCGGGTCTGCTAGTATTGAATAAAAATTACCCACAAAACGTATACAATTCTTCTTCGAAATAAAACATATTCGTAATCTTTTGTAATTTTGTGAATTTTGTGAATTTTTTTTGCTGGCAGCTCAATATAACCGATATTATCACTACAGTCATACCTCGATATAACGTAACTCAATTTTTATTTTCGTTACGTTATATCGAGGTTACGTTATATCGAAGCAAATTTTCTTTCTCAATTTTTTTTTTTATAAAAGAATTTTAACCTAAAATCAATGTTATTCATCCACCAGGGCGTTCCAACCTTTCTTACTTAACTTTTTATTATTTTTTGTTTATTTGTTTCTTATTTGCTTATCTATTTTTTTCATTTCTGTTTTCATATTTACTTTTTATCTTAGAATATTACTACAATCAGTATTCGTTTAATAATTTATAAATAAAAATAAACCTAAATTTAATATTATTCTAGATTACCATTCTTTATTCATGAAAGTAGAACTCAAGTTCATAACAATTCTCAAACCATTTCGAAATAGCAAAACAACCTTTCTGCACAGAACCTTTTTCAGTGCTGCTTTTTAATTACGATGTCCATGATATAAGTACGCAACTGACGCAGCGAGAACTGATTAGTCAGTGGCCAATTGTTCTATTCCGAGTATCTGATTACCATAATGAACCCATTGAGGGCTGCTTGTTCCAACTCGTTTACATATTCGTTATCATTTCCATAACTTGCATATTGTGTCATGACATGCTTCTTCTTGCGTTGACATTGACTGCCTTGTGTTGTCATCGGCATAGTGTCGGTATGCTACCTTCTCATGAATATCTCTCAGTGTGCCTTTTAAGACTGACACTTGTACATCATCCTCATTCACGACTTTATGGAGCATTGTAAAGAATATTGTATGATTTGCGAATCGAGTCAGCTGGAACTACCTCCCACGCTTTGGCGACCAAAAGATCTTCTATGATGATGGTCTATGGTAGATTGGTTAGAGGAGGTCCCGCGGACTCGAAAATAGACGAAGCCACTCTGATCAATCTCTAAAAACGTGCTGACCAACCATGTAGAGAGGGGGAGCACCCAAAAGGTGACGTGGTAACGGAAATTACGGACATAATCATGCCGTTTATGGAGGCCTCCAGACCTTCAGCAAGTATTTCAAACTCGTCGTGCTGATTCTCTGCGATCTAGTTACAATGGCTAGGCAGCAGTGGAAGTCTCTGCTAATGTCTAGTAAGGAGGCGGAACGTGAGAAACGCCTCCTTATTGATTAGAAGGAGTTGGTGGTGCGACTCTTAAAGTGGGTAAGATTGTGCAGAAGGCCCCCTCAAAACGTTAAATGTAGTACTCTCACCGACTGAATTTCATCGGTAGGACAACCTTCCCTGGTGGGAAATTGCCATCCCTAAAAAGCCAAAAATGGAAACGAAGTGAGTCTTAAAACAAGCGGCAGAGCAGGTACTCTCTGGTCAAGTAGAAGATGTCAACTGCATCCATAGGATGCAGAAGGGCGAGATGATTTTCGGAATCCTGCTCAGAAGAGCTCGGCATACAAAAACTTGACTGTAGATGGGCTGGTTGATGGGATTCATGTCGGAGTCCTATGCCCAGTCGAAGTCATCCCATGTAAGGGTTTGCATGAAATGTCTAAAGCCGGTGAGCTTGTTGATACATTGAAAGATCAGTGGAGAGTGGAGATCCTATTCGTTTACGGAAGAGCTATGCAGGCATGCAGGTGAGAGCCTATATGTGTGCCCGCCAGGTACGTCTGGCGGCAGCCAAGAAGTTGCTTGATAAGACCAAGTTGAAGGTAGGATTAATGGTATGTCACGTGATCATACACCAACCACTTCTGGTCTGTTACAAGTGCTTCGGCTACGCTCATAAGTCATTTCAGAACTGAACTTCGGCTGAACTTTAGTACTGATTTTCAGTAAAATATTTACATTATCTCAGCAACCGTCACTTTTACTGAGATCTCAGCAAAAATCATGTTTACTGAAACTCGGTGGTGCCCACCGGAAAATTCGTAAAACTGAAAATTTCTCAACTTCATCGGTAGCACACGCATACTCGGTGATGTGCTCAAGGACCATGGATTCGTAGCGCTGTAAGAGGTTTGTTGGAAGAGATCAATGGTGCGTTTAGAGGTAATCATACCATCTATTAGAGCAGCGGCAACACACACGAGCTTGGAACAGCTTGAGTAGTGATGGCCGATATGCAAAGGCGCGTGATGGGGTGGTGGCCGATTCATGAGAGAATGCGCAGGTTGAGGTTCAAAAGCCGGTTCTAACACTTTAGCATAATCAACATCCATAGCCCATACTCCGGAAGCACTGATGATGATAAGGCCGCATACTACACGCAGCTGGAACGAGAGTATGACAGCTGCCCACGCCACGACGTCAAAATCATCATAGGAGATTTGAACGCTCAGGTTGACCAAGAGGATAAGTTTAGACGGACTTTTGAAAAGTTCAGTGCCCACCAGCTGACGAACAAAAACGACCAACACAGCCTTCCATATCGGTACACCTGGAGATCACCACTGCAGACAGAATCACAAATCGATCGCTCTGATTGATGCACGGCACTTCTCCGACATTATCGACGTTAGGACATATCGTGGCGCCTACATCGACTCTGATCACTATCTGGTGATGGTTTCACTGCGCCTAAAACTATCCGTCATCACCAATATTTGGTACCGACGACCGCCGCGATACGACCTAGAGCGACTAAACCAACCTGATGTCGCCACTGCGTACGTGCAGTATCTCGAGGCAGCGTTGCTGGAAGAGGGTGAGCTCTTAAGGCCCCTCTTGAGGACTACTGGAATACAGTTAAAGCAGCCTGGAAGAAGCCGAGTGCGAGGAGATAAAACAGTTGTGCCGTTCTCAAGAAACACGCAGGGTCTATCAGAAGCTCAACGCATCCCGCAAAGGTTTCGTGCCGCGAGCCGAGGGATACAGGGATAAGGATGGAAGCATCTTGACGGACGAACGTGTGGTGATCGAAAAATGGAAGCAGCACTACGAGGAACAATTGAATGGTCATAAGAGTACAGGCACTGAAAGTCAAGGCAGCGGAGGAGATGACTACGTCAGTTCCACGGACGATGGAGGCCAGCCAGCCTTGAGGGAAGTTAGGGATGCCCTCCAGCACCTAAAGGCCAATAAAGCAGCTGGTAAAAATGGTATCGGAGCTGAGGTCATCAAGATGGGTCCGGGTGGGTGGGAAATTGTCAAGCTGGCTCCGTTGATAGTCTAACGACAACGGATCAGATCTTTACTTTATGGAAAATCTTCCAAAACGCCGTGAATACCAGGTCCCAACGCACCATCTGTATATCGATTATAAGGCAACATACGACAATATAGCCTGCGTAGAGCTATGGAATATTATGGACGAGAACATCTTCACTGGGAAACTCACCAGACTAATCAAAACAATGGTGGATGGGGGGCAAAACTGTGAGAAGACTTCAGGCGAAAACTCCAGGCAAGGTGATGGACTTTCGTGCCCGTGGATCAACATTACACTAGAAGGTGACATGCGGAGAGCCGGGTGTAACAGCCGGGATACGATTTTCAAAAGATCAAATCAATTTATTTGTTTCGCGGATGCCATGGACACTATCGGCCGATAAATTACAAAAGTGGCAGAACTGTTACTCCCTGAAACGTGAAGTAACAAAATTCGCTCTGGTGGTGAATGGGCGAAACTGAGCGCGACAGGGATCGCCTGGGTAGAAATGTTGCGATAGACGGGGACACTTTCGAGGTGGTCGATGAATTCGTCTATCTTGGATCCTTGCTAACGGCTTAAAATAATGTTGGTAGGAAAATAATGTTGGTAAAGGCGCACCATCTGTGGATGTCGGGCCTACTACAAATTCCAGAAGAAACTGGGGTCAAAAAAGATTCACACCCGCACCGAATGTATCATGTACAAAACGCTCATAAGACCGGTAGTCCTCTACAGACATGAAACTTGGACCATACTCGAGGAAGACTTGCAAGCACTCGGAGTATTCAAGAGATAGCTGCTTAGGACCATCTTTGGCGGTGTGCAAGAAGACGATGTGTGGCGGGGAAGGATGAACCATGAGCATGCCTCTACGACGAACCCAGTATTCAGAAGGTAGCTAAAGCCGGAAGAGTACGATGGGCAGGACATGTTGCAAGAATGCCGGATAGCAACCCTGCAAAGAGTGCTCGCTCCAGATTCGGCAAGTACAAGCAGTCGTGGAGCACAGAAAGCGAGGTGGGCTGACCAGGTACAGAACGACTTGGCGAGTGAGGGGTGCATTCGAGGTTGGAGAGATGCGGCCTCGAACCGTGTATTGAAGCGACAAATTGCTGATTCAGTGTTTTCTGTTAAGCTGTAAACTTAATGAATGAAAATGAATGAACCCAGACAGCCTCATAGAGAGGATATGTCGGCACGTGAACATTTGGAATGTAACGTCACGCCTCAAAATCTTAGATTCTTCCCTCCACCCTATGTCTGTTGAGGATGGTCCTATAGTGGCCTAGAATTGAAAAAATATTTCTATACTCAATGAATCACGTTTATAATGTGAACTGTTAAAAATGGGAGCAAAAGAAAAGATACGTTATATCGAGGTAAAAATTACGTTATATCGAGTTACGTTATATCGAGATTACGTTATATCGAGGTATTACTGTAATATATTATCAAATTTTTGTGTGCACAACTCTTTATCAAACGAACACGACAGCTGATTCGTTCTTTCACTACTACTTCATCAAAATGCAATAAAATCAACTTCATGCCTTCGGTAAACATAGTTTCGTGTTTCATCTCTGCTGTGTAATATCCAATTCACTCTCATCAGTATCTATTTCGCTTTGTGATGCACTGGTTGTGCTGCTGCCGGTCTCCATTTTCACAAAACAAAAATGCGACTTCTCTCTCACTGATTGCTCCTGCTCATCCCAGTAGCCACACTGCTCTTTGTCTCATAATACGATGGTTGGGCGGCTGCTGCTGCCTCAATGGCATCTACATCTACATCTGTTGGAAACAGCCCTGCCGTCCTTCTTAGTCACACTTGGTCGACAACTAAGAAGCTTTGCCCAAATCCAAAAATTTCTATTAGTCTCTTTAGGCTATATGTGTGCATGTGAGCGTGTATGTGTGTACAAAAAATAGTGTGCCGTACGGCCGAACACCTTTATAGTCTCTTTAAGGCTTCATGACATGTCATTCAGAATGGCTGCCTTCCTGCTTACCAACACAGTCAAACAATCACCCACCCCACCCACTCGGATATGCACCGATAATTTTAATTCATATACTGACTACATACCTGACCATCTTCTCACTAAAAAAGTAAATCTGGACTTAGTTCATAGTTCAATCTACGCGGCAGTATGATGATATCATCACATAGCGCTAATTTAGGGAAGATATATAAGCAAGTGAACAAAGTGAAAAAATTCCCCCCAGTAACGCACCATGCCAACGACGTCGCCGGTTTCAACACTCTGCACGCCGTCGGTAGCGTCGTATGCAAGCAATCAATGATCAGCAACAGACAGTGATGTCGATATGAACTATTGTGGAATCATAGCGGAAACATGTAAAATATCTATAAAATTAATCAATCTTTCCTAACGCATTATGTATTGATGCAGTAATAATATCTTATTGAATATGTTTTGAAGTGCATTGTAAAAACGGAAAAATCGGACCAAAAAATGATCGTGTTATTGGTGTGTTTGAGCAGCTGGCAACAACGGTTTAAGTTGTAAACATAAACAGCCAGCATCGTGAAAACAAAATTCATAAATATTCATCTAAACCAAAGAAAAACTGATGCTTTTCTGACAAATTCCATCAGTTAATCTCATCCTTAGATTGTATTGATTAATACTGCGTCTAAATTGGACTGAATTCTTCCGAATACGTGCAATGTTTACTGTTGTCGGATGTTAACAAAAAATGAATCCCACGTGTTTGCTTACTGAATTGGTATTGGAAGTTTCCACCACTACAAATCCATGATTGATGATTTTTATGACACAATCACATATAAATTTGAGTGTCACAACGCTTCACCTTAAAATGCTCCTACAGGTGCGGATTCGCACTGCTACCGCCCACATGGGTCTCAATGATGCACTGTTGGTTACTATCAACCCCCCCAAAGCCAACATTTTGCGCTCTCGCAGGTGCGGTTTCGCACTGCTACCGCCCACATGGGTCTCAATGATGCACTGTTGGTTACTATCAACCCCCCCAAAGCCAACATTTTGTGCTCTCGCAGGGCGGTTTCGCACTGCTACCGCCCACATGGGTCTCAATGATGCACTGTTGGTTACTATCAACCCCCCCAAAGCCAACATTTTGTGCTCTCGCAGGGCGGTTTCGCACTGCTACCGCCCACATGGGTCTCAATGATGCACTGTTGGTTACTATCAACCCCCCCAAAGCCAACATTTTGCGCTCTCGCAGGTGCGGTTTCGCACTGCTACCGCCCACATGGGTCTCAATGATGCACTGTTGGTTACTATCAACCCCCCCAAAGCCAACATTTTGTGCTCTCGCAGGGCGGTTTCGCACTGCTACCGCCCACATGGGTCTCAATGATGCACTGTTGGTTACTATCAACCCCCAAAGCCAACATTTTGCGCTCTCGCAGGCAGTGATTCGTACAGTACATTTTTGCTGCTATTATCATGTCACATTGCTTGTACCGGACAGAATGTTGCACAACATTCTCTTGTGACAATTATAGTGTTGTAGACACATGCCATTCATGGCAATGAATGTATTACCCATGAGTCGTTCGTATCATGTGACAATATATGTGCCGCCTATGAATGTATCGCTATCTATTATGATGGTAGTGCAAAATGAATGTTCTGAGCAGCCATAAAAGCTATGATGCTTATAGAAAAGTAAATTAATAATTAATTTGTTTCGTTAGACTGCATTGGCTGCACACTTATTATGTAAATGGTTATGGCGGGTGGGGTAAGAACAAAAATAATTTATAATGAAACAATTTTTCATAGGGGAGGGGGTTCAAAGCCCGGAGAATTCGCTTTCGTACTGAGTGTATCTTCATTTTATATCCCGAGTAAGATTTCTCAAAACAATAAATCGTCAAACGATGAGACACTTTTTATATATTTCTAAGCTATTTCTGCTCTGAAAAAAGAACGTGTTTACAGACTTAAAAATCATTTAAATAATTTAATATTTCAACTATTCGAGCCAGATTTATTTTTAACCTGTTTTTGATTTTCTAATCTAAGTAAAAAATTATATTTCTAGATAGGGGGAATGACGGCTTTGGCAGGTTTTGTTCTATTATTGGCAGGGGGGTTATGACTGATTATGCTCAAATTTGGCAATATTGTGGCTAAATTTGAAACAAAACCTGCCAAAGCCGTCTTTTCCCCATATTAAAAAGCACTAAAATCAATATAATAACAAAAAATAGGCTCGTACGTATAATTGTGTGATAAGTAATTTTATTTTCTAGGTTGAACCACATTTTTATTTCAAAATTTTGATTTTTATTGTTGAAAACCCAGGTTAGAAACTGAAATATGCACCCTCGGGGCAAAACGACTCAAGTGCCATTTCGAATACATTTTCAACAGTTTTTCCAGAGTAGTTACAACAGCGCATGTAGTACGGCTCTCGAACTAGCGATCCAGTAGTAAACATTAATGAAAATGTTCCTGGAACATAGCGGAATATGCCAAAAAGTCGTTTTGCACCGGGGGTGCATATTACCCCAGTTACCCCTAATGCCACTAGCGGTGATGATGCCTTTGTCCAAACAATCGATGTATTCCAACTATATTTGCCTACCTTAAGGCGTTTACCGATGCTTGCTTTATACATAGATAAATGATTGAAACGTTTGATGATCAAAGTTACCCCAAATTGAAGAGTCAAAAAACTCCATAAAAAAAATTTAAAACCAGTTTAAAATTATCAAATAATCAAGAACAATTGCCTAATACGTTATATGTACATGTAGCAGTACTCGTTTTAAAAATATGAGAAAAGCCACTTACGGAGGAAATATGTACAAAACAATTAAAAAATTATCAATGTTCCCCCGGATCACGGCACTATAGATCGGTGTAACGGAATGATTGATAGAAGCATAATTCGTAACCTGATTGCAGTTCAGTTCATTGCACATATACTGAAGTCGTAGTCAACGCTAGATGTTAGCTTAGAATTTTTAATGTGAGAACGAACGTCGTCAGCACAAACATACTTCTTGAAAAATATCAGCATAAACACAAGGACACATGTTATGGTCATATTGCTTGGATTTTTTCAAATGGTCCTAATTGATTTTGAAAAGACGCACGCCGAAAAAAGCTAATAAATCAATATCGATAATCCGTGAACGTGAATTTTAAAATAAACTTAAGAAACGTTCAACGAAATCGATTTCTAGTGGTTTTTACTCGCGTGAAAGAAAAAAACATTTTGTATAAATTTTGCGTAAACCGTTCATCTTTCTTAAATCTTTCACTTGCTGTGTATATGCAAATCGTGTTTTCATAATATTGTAATTATTGTTCATTTCGGGTGGCCGGAAAATAGGAAATTAAACTTATAAATCCCAAAATCCGCGAAAAGAAACCACAAAAAGCGAGTTCAGCTATATTAACTGTAGTATTTTCAAATATTTAGCTCCATTGGTGATGCATTCATCACCTTCAAAATTATATTCCATTAGTTTCATTTGTGACACATACTATGTCGCATAGAAAAATGTCACGGTAGCTCATGACTTTTTTTTCTGTCATGCTACAATAATTTGTGTTACATGACCATCACACATGCAACACGTGACCATCAACAGATTTACAGTTCAAGACAGTACATTTTAATCCACTGCTCGCAGGTGCGGTTTCGCACTGCTACCGCCCACATGGGTCTCAATGATGCACTGTTGGTTACTATCAACCCCCCAAAGCCAACATTTTGCGCTCTCGCAGGTGCGGTTTCGCACTGCTACCGCCCACATGGGTCTCAATGATGCACTGTTGGTTACTATCAACCCCCCCAAAGCCAACATTTTGCGCTCTCGCAGGGCGGTTTCGCACTGCTACCGCCCACATGGGTCTCAATGATGCACTTGGTTACTATCAACTCCCCACAAAGCCAACATTCTGCGCTCCCGCTGGTGCGGATTCGCTATACCAGCACCCAGACTGGTCCCAGTTTCGTATTGGAAGTATTGATTTGTTCCCCTAAAATCCCATTTTCAAACCGCATGAAAAAATAGTTTATTTTGGGATACTTGGGTCATACAGCCCTGCCGTCCTTCTTAGTCACACTTGGTCGACAACTAAGAAGCTTTGCCCAAATCCAAAAATTTCTATTAGTCTCTTTAGGCTATATGTGTGCATGTGAGCGTGTATGTGTGTACAAAAAATAGTGTGCCGTACGGCCGAACACCTTTATAGTCTCTTTAAAATGCTCCTACAGGTGCGGATTCGCACTGCTACCGCCCACATGGGTCTCAATGATGCACTGTTGGTTACTATCAACCCCCCCAAAGCCAACATTTTGCGCTCTCGCAGGTGCGGTTTCGCACTGCTACCGCCCACATGGGTCTCAATGATGCACTGTTGGTTACTATCAACCCCCCCAAAGCCAACATTTTGTGCTCTCGCAGGGCGGTTTCGCACTGCTACCGCCCACATGGGTCTCAATGATGCACTGTTGGTTACTATCAACCCCCCCAAAGCCAACATTTTGCGCTCCCGCAGGTGCGGATTCGCACTGCTACCGCCCACATGGGTCTCAATGATGCACTGTTGGTTACTATCAACCCCCCAAAGCCAACATTTTGCGCTCTCGCAGGTGCGGTTTCGCACTGCTACCGCCCACATGGGTCTCAATGATGCACTGTTGGTTACTATCAACCCCCCCAAAGCCAACATTTTGTGCTCTCGCAGGGCGGTTTCGCACTGCTACCGCCCACATGGGTCTCAATGATGCACTGTTGGTTACTATCAACCCCCCAAAGCCAACATTTTGCGCTCTCGCAGGTGCGGTTTCGCACTGCTACCGCCCACATGGGTCTCAATGATGCACTGTTGGTTACTATCAACCCCCCCAAAGCCAACATTTTGTGCTCTCGCAGGGCGGTTTCGCACTGCTACCGCCCACATGGGTCTCAATGATGCACTGTTGGTTACTATCAACCCCCCAAAGCCAACATTTTGCGCTCCCGCAGGTGCGGATTCGCACTGCTACCGCCCACATGGGTCTCAATGATGCACTGTTGGTTACTATCAACCCCCCAAAGCCAACATTTTGCGCTCTCGCAGGTGCGGTTTCGCACTGCTACCGCCCACATGGGTCTCAATGATGCACTGTTGGTTACTATCAACCCCCCCAAAGCCAACATTTTGCGCTCTCGCAGGGCGGTTTCGCACTGCTACCGCCCACATGGGTCTCAATGATGCACTGTTGGTTACTATCAACCACCCCAAAGCCAACATTTTGCGCTCCCGCAGGTGCGGATTCGCACTGCTACCGCCCACATGGGTCTCAATGATGCACTGTTGGTTACTATCAACCCACCCCAAGCCAACATTTTGCGCTCCCGCAGGTGCGGTTTCGCACTGCTACCGCCCACATGGGTCTCAATGATGCACTGTTGGTTACTATCAACCCCCCCAAAGCCAACATTTTGTGCTCTCGCAGGGCGGTTTCGCACTGCTACCGCCCACATGGGTCTCAATGATGCACTGTTGGTTACTATCAACCCCCCCAAAGCCAACATTTTGCGCTCTCGCAGGTGCGGTTTCGCACTGCTACCGCCCACATGGGTCTCAATGATGCACTGTTGGTTACTATCAACCCCCCAAAGCCAACATTTTGCGCTCTCGCAGGTGCGGTTTCGCACTGCTACCGCCCACATGGGTCTCAATGATGCATTGTTGGTTACTATCAACCCCCCCAAAGCCAACATTTTGTGCTCTCGCAGGGCGGTTTCGCACTGCTACCGCCCACATGGGTCTCAATGATGCACTGTTGGTTACTATCAACCACCCCAAAGCCAACATTTTGCGCTCCCGCAGGTGCGGATTCGCACTGCTACCGCCCACATGGGTCTCAATGATGCACTGTTGGTTACTATCAACCCCCCCAAAGCCAACATTTTGCGCTCTCGCAGGTGCGGTTTCGCACTGCTACCGCCCACATGGGTCTCAATGATGCACTGTTGGTTACTATCAACCCCCCCAAAGCCAACATTTTGTGCTCTCGCAGGGCGGTTTCGCACTGCTACCGCCCACATGGGTCTCAATGATGCACTGTTGGTTACTATCAACCCCCCCAAAGCCAACATTTTGCGCTCTCGCAGGTGCGGTTTCGCACTGCTACCGCCCACATGGGTCTCAATGATGCACTGTTGGTTACTATCAACCCCCCCAAAGCCAACATTTTGTGCTCTCGCAGGGCGGTTTCGCACTGCTACCGCCCACATGGGTCTCAATGATGCACTGTTGGTTACTATCAACCCCCCCAAAGCCAACATTTTGCGCTCTCGCAGGTGCGGTTTCGCACTGCTACCGCCCACATGGGTCTCAATGATGCACTGTTGGTTACTATCAACCCCCCCAAAGCCAACATTTTGCGCTCTCGCAGGTGCGGTTTCGCACTGCTACCGCCCACATGGGTCTCAATGATGCATTGTTGGTTACTATCAACCCCCAAAGCCAACATTTTGCGCTCCGCAGGTTCGGATTCGCACTGCTACCGCCCACATGGGTCTCAATGATGCACTGTTGGTTACTATCAACCCCCCAAAGCCAACATTTTGCGCTCTCGCAGGTGCGGTTTCGCACTGCTACCGCCCACATGGGTCTCAATGATGCACTGTTGGTTACTATCAACCCCCCCAAAGCCAACATTTTGTGCTCTCGCAGGGCGGTTTCGCACTGCTACCGCCCACATGGGTCTCAATGATGCATTGTTGGTTACTATCAACCCCCCCAAAGCCAACATTTTGCGCTCCCGCAGGTGCGGTTTCGCACTGCTACCGCCCACATGGGTCTCAATGATGCACTGTTGGTTACTATCAACCCCCCAAAGCCAACATTTTGCGCTCTCGCAGGTGCGGTTTCGCACTGCTACCGCCCACATGGGTCTCAATGATGCACTGTTGGTTACTATCAACCCCCCCAAAGCCAACATTTTGTGCTCTCGCAGGGCGGTTTCGCACTGCTACCGCCCACATGGGTCTCAATGATGCACTGTTGGTTACTATCAACCCCCCAAAGCCAACATTTTGCGCTCTCGCAGGTGCGGTTTCGCACTGCTACCGCCCACATGGGTCTCAATGATGCACTGTTGGTTACTATCAACCCCCCCAAAGCCAACATTTTGTGCTCTCGCAGGGCGGTTTCGCACTGCTACCGCCCACATGGGTCTCAATGATGCACTGTTGGTTACTATCAACCCCCCAAAAGCCGAAAATTTGCGCTCTCGCAGGTGCGGATTCGCACTGCTACCGCCCACATGGGTCTCAATGATGCACTGATAGTTACAAACAACCCCGCCAAAGCTAACATTTTGCGCTCACGCAGGTGCGGTTTCGCACTGCTACCGCCCACATGGGTCTCAATGATGCACTGTTGGTTACTATCAACCCCCCCAAAGCCAACATTTTGCGCTCTCGCAGGGCGGTTTCGCACTGCTACCGCCCACATGGGTCTCAATGATGTACTGTTGGTTACTATCAACCCCCCAAAGCTAACATTTTGCGCTCTCGCAGGTGCGGTTTCGCACTGCTACCGCCCACATGGGTCTCAATGATGCACTGTTGGTTACTATCAACCCCCCCAAAGCCAACATTTTGTGCTCTCGCAGGGCGGTTTCGCACTGCTACCGCCCACATGGGTCTCAATGATGCACTGTTGGTTACTATCAACCCCCCCAAAGCCAACATTTTGCGCTCCCGCAGGTGCGGATTCGCACTGCTACCGCCCACATGGGTCTCAATGATGCACTGTTGGTTACTATCAACCCCCCAAAGCCAACATTTTGCGCTCTCGCAGGTGCGGTTTCGCACTGCTACCGCCCACATGGGTCTCAATGATGCACTGTTGGTTACTATCAACCCCCCAAAGCCAACATTTTGTGCTCTCGCAGGGCGGTTTCGCACTGCTACCGCCCACATGGGTCTCAATGATGCACTGTTGGTTACTATCAACCCCCCCAAAGCCAACATTTTGCGCTCTCGCAGGTGCGGTTTCGCACTGCTACCGCCCACATGGGTCTCAATGATGCACTGTTGGTTACTATCAACCCCCAAAGCCAACCTTTTGGGGTCCCGCAGGTGCGGTTTCGCACTGCTACCGCCCACATGGGTCTCAATGATGCATTGTTGGTTACTATCAACCCCCCCAAAGCCAACATTTTGCGCTCCCGCAGGTGCGGATTCGCACTGCTACCGCCCACATGGGTCTCAATGATGCACTGTTGGTTACTATCAACTCCCCACAAAGCCAACATTTTGCGCTCTCGCAGGTGCGGTTTCGCACTGCTACCGCCCACATGGGTCTCAATGATGCACTGTTGGTTACTATCAACCCCCCAAAGCCAACATTTTGCGCTCTCGCAGGTGCGGTTTCGCACTGCTACCGCCCACATGGGTCTCAATGATGCATTGTTGGTTACTATCAACCCCCCCAAAGCCAACATTTTGTGCTCTCGCAGGGCGGTTTCGCACTGCTACCGCCCACATGGGTCTCAATGATGCACTGTTGGTTACTATCAACCCCCCCAAAGCCAACATTTTGCGCTCCCGCAGGTGCGGATTCGCACTGCTACCGCCCACATGGGTCTCAATGATGCACTGTTGGTTACTATCAACCCCCCCAAAGCCAACATTTTGCGCTCTCGCAGGTGCGGTTTCGCACTGCTACCGCCCACATGGGTCTCAATGATGCACTGTTGGTTACTATCAACCCCCCCAAAGCCAACATTTTGTGCTCTCGCAGGGCGGTTTCGCACTGCTACCGCCCACATGGGTCTCAATGATGCACTGTTGGTTACTATCAACCACCCCAAAGCCAACATTTTGCGCTCTCGCGATTAGGTGCAGGGTTTCGCACTGCTACCGCCCACATAGGTCTCAATGATGCACTGTTGGTTACTATCAACCCCCCCAAAGCCAACATTTTGTGCTCTCGCAGGGCGGTTTCGCACTGCTACCGCCCACATGGGTCTCAATGATGCACTGTTGGTTACTATCAACCCCCCCAAAGCCAACATTTTGCGCTCTCGCAGGTGCGGATTCGCACTGCTACCGCCCACATGGGTCTCAATGATGCACTGTTGGTTACTATCAACCCCCCAAAGCCAACATTTTGCGCTCTCGAAGGTGACGTTCGCCACTGCTACCGCCCACATGGGTCTCAATGATGCACTGTTGGTTACTATCAACCCCCCCCCAAAGCCAACATTTTGCGCTCCCGCAGGTGCAGTTCAACACTGCTACCGCCCACATGGGTCTCAATGATGCACTGTTGGTTACTATCAACCCCCCCCCAAGCCAACATTTCGCACTCTCGCAGGTGCGGTTTCGCACTGCTACCGCCCACCTGGGTCTCGTTGATCCACTGTTGGTTACTATCAACCCCCCCCCCCCCAAAGCCAACATTTACTTGCTCTCCTCGCAGGTGCGGTTTCGCACTGCTACCGCCACAGCGGGTCTCAATGATGCACTGTTGGTTACTATCAACCCCCAAAGCCAACATTTGCGCTCTTTCTCCGATGCGGTTTCGCACTGCTACCGCCCACATGGGTCTCAATGATGCACTGTTACTATCAACTCCCCCAAAGCCAACATTTTGCGCGCTCCCGCAGGTGCAGATTCGCACTGCTACCGCCCAGACTGGTCCAGTCATTACTATTGGGCCGTATTGCACTGTTGGTTACTATCAACCCCCAAAGCCACATGAAAATAGTTTGACCCCAGGATTTGTCGCTCATACAGCCCAGTCCTTCTTGGTCACTTGGTTTCGACCTAAGAAGCTTTGCCCCAAATCGCAAAATTATTGGGTCTCTGGGCTAATGATGCATGTGACGTGTTGGTTACTATCAACCCCAAAGCCTTTAACATTTAAAATGCGCTCCTACAGGTGCGGATTCGCACTGCTACCGCCCACATGGGTCTCAATGATGCACCTGTTGGTTACTATCAACCCCCAAAGCCAACATTTGCGCTCGCAGGGTGCAGTTTCGCACTGCTACCGCCCACATGGGTCTCAATGATGCACTGTTGGTTACTATCAACTCCCCCCAAAGCCAACATTTTACGCTCCTTCGCAGTGGCAGTTTCGCACTGCTACCACACATGGGTCTCAATGATGCACTGTTGGTTACTATCAACCCCCAAAGCCAACATTTTGCGCTCTCGCAGAGTGCGGTTTCGCACTGCTACCGCCCATGGGTCTCAATGATGCACTGTTGTTACTATCAACCCCCCAAAAGCCAACATTTTGCGCTCTCGCAGGTGCGGTTTCCGCACTGCTACCGCCCATGGGTCTCAATGATGCACTGTTGGTTACTATCAACCCCCCAAAGCCAACATTTTGCGCTCTCGCAGTGCGGTTTCGCACTGCTACCGCCCACATGGGTCTCAATGATGCACTGTTGGTTACTATCAACCCCCAAAGCCAACATTTTGCGCTCTCGGTGCGGATTCGCACTGCTACCGCCCACATGGGTCTCAATGATGCACCGTTGGTTACTATCAACCCCCCCCAAAGCCAACATTTTGCGCTCTCTCGCAGGTGCGGTTTCTTTCCACTGCTGCCCACAATGGGTCTCAATGATGCACTGTTGGTTACTATCAACTCCCCAAAGCCAACATTTTGCGCGCTCGCAGTGCGGTTTCGCACTGCTACCGCCCACATGGGTCTCAATGATGCACTGTTGGTTACCTATCAACCCCCAAAGCCAACATTTTGCGCTCTCGCAGGTGCGGTTTCACTGCTACCGCCCATGGGTCTCAATGATGCACTGTTGGTTACTATCAACCCCCAAAGCCAACATTTTGCGCTCTCGCAGGTGCGGTTTCGCACTGCTACCGCCCACATGGGTCTCAATGATGCACTGCTGGGTGCTATCAACCCCCCCAAAGCCAACATTTTGCGCTCTCGCAGGTGCACGGTTTCGCACTGCTACCGCCCATGGGTCTCAATGATGCACTGTTGGTTACTATCAACCCCCCCAAAGCCAACATTTTGCGCTCTCGCAGGTGCGGATTCGCACTGCTACCGCCCACATGGGTCTCAATGATGCACTGTTGGTTACTATCAACCCCCAAAGCCAACATTTTGCGCTCTCGCAGGTGCGGTTTCGCACTGCTACCGCCCACATGGGTCTCAATGATGCACTGTTGGTTACTATCAACCCCCCCAAAGCCAACATTTTGCGCTCTCCCGCAGGTGCAGTTTCGCGCACTGCTACCACCGCCCACATGGGTCTCAATGATGCAATTGTTGGTTACTATCAACCCCCAAAGCCAACATTTTGCGCTCGCAGGTGCGGTTTCGCACTGCTACCGCCCACATGGGTCTCAATGATGCTGTTGGTTACTATCAACCCCCAAAGCCAACATTTTGCGCTCCGCAGGTGCGGTTTCGCACTGCTACCGCCCACATGGGTCTCAATGATGCACTGTTGGTTACTATCAACCCCCAAAGCCAACATTTTGCGCTCTCGCAGGTGCGGTTTCGCACTGCTACCGCCACATGGGTCTCAATGATGCACTGTTGGTTACTATCAACCCCCCCCAAAGCCAACATTTTGTGCTCTCGCAGGTGCAGTTTCGCACTACTACCACCGCCCACATGGGTCTCAATGATGCATTGTTGGTTACTATCAACCCCCAAAGCCAACATTTTGCGCTCTCGCAGGTGCAGTTTCGCACTGCTACCGCCCACATGGGTCTCAATGATGCACTGTTAGTTGGTTACTATCAACTTCTCCCAAAGCCAACATTTTGCGCTCTCAGGTGCGCAGATTCGCACTGCTACCGCCCACATGGGTCTCAATGATGCACTGGTTGGTTACCCCAACCCCCCAAAGCCAACATTTTGCTCGCAGGGTCACTTACAGCCCACATGCGGTCTCTTATGCACCGTTGGTCGTCAACTAGGCCCCCAAAGCCAACATGGGTCTCATATGCATGCGGACTGCACTGCTGTGTCTCACGTTGAATTTTACCATCAACCCCCCCAAAGCCAACATTGCTCTCGCAGTGCCCGGTTTCGCACTGCTACCGCCCCACATGGGTCTCAATGATGCACTGTTGATTTACTATCAACCCCCCAAAGCCAACATTTTGCGCTCTCGCAGGTGCGGTTTCGCACTGCTACCGCCCACATGGGTCTCAATGATGCATGTTGGTTACTATCAACCCCAAAGCCAACATTTTGCGCTCTCGCAGAACGGTTTCGCACTGCTACCGCCCTTATGGGTCCCAATGATGCACTGTTGGTTACTATCAACCACCCCAAAGCCAACATTTTGCGCTCCCGCAGGTGCGGATTCGCACTGCTACCGCCCACATGGGTCTCAATGATGCACTGTTGGTTACTATCAACCCCCCAAAGCCAACATTTTGCGCTCTCGCAGGTGCGGTTTCGCACTGCTACCGCCCACATGGGTCTCAATGATGCACTGTTGGTTACTATCAACCCCCAAAGCCAACATTTTGCGCTCTCGCAGGTGCGGTTTCGCACTGCTACCGCCCACATGGGTCTCAATGATGCACTGTTGGTTACTATCAACCCCCCAAAGCCAACATTTTGCGCTCTCGCAGGTGCGGTTTCGCACTGCTACCGCCCACATGGGTCTCAATGATGCACTGTTGGTTACTATCAACCCCCAAAGCCAACATTTTGCGCTCTCGCAGGGCGGTTTCGCACTGCTACCGCCCACATGGGTCTCAATGATGCACTGTTGGTTACTATCAACCCCCCAAAGCCAACATTTTGCGCTCTCGCAGGTGCGGTTTCGCACTGCTACCGCCCACATGGGTCTCAATGATGCACTGTTGGTTACTATCAACCCCCCCAAAGCCAACATTTTGCGCTCTCGCAGGTGCGGTTTCGCACTGCTACCGCCCACATGGGTCTCAATGATGCATTGTTGGTTACTATCAACCCCCCCAAAGCCAACATTTTGCGCTCCCGCAGGTGCGGATTCGCACTGCTACCGCCCACATGGGTCTCAATGATGCACTGTTGGTTACTATCAACCCCCCAAAGCCAACATTTTGCGCTCTCGCAGGTGCGGTTTCGCACTGCTACCGCCCACATGGGTCTCAATGATGCACTGTTGGTTACTATCAACCCCCCAAAGCCAACATTTTGCGCTCTCGCAGGTGCGGTTTCGCACTGCTACCGCCCACATGGGTCTCAATGATGCACTGTTGGTTACTATCAACCCCCCAAAGCCAACATTTTGCGCTCTCGCAGGTGCGGTTTCGCACTGCTACCGCCCACATGGGTCTCAATGATGCACTTGGTTACTATCAACTCCCCACAAAGCCAACATTCTGCGCTCCCGCTGGTGCGGATTCGCTATACCAGCACCCAGACTGGTCCCAGTTTCGTATTGAAGTATTGATTTGTTCCCTAAAATCCCATTTTCAAACCGCATGAAAAATAGTTTATTTTGGGATACTTGGGTCATACAGCCCTGCCGTCCTTCTTAGTCACACTTGGCCGACAACTAAGAAGCTTTGCCCAAATTCAAAGTTGTATATTAGTCTCTTTAGGCTATATGTGTGCATGTGAGCGTGTATGTGTGTACAAAAAATAGTGTGCCGTACGGCCGAACACCTTTACAGTCTCTTTAAAATGCTCCTACAGGTGCGGATTCGCACTGCTACCGCCCACATGGGTCTCAATGATGCACTGTTGGTTACTATCAACCCCCCAAAGCCAACATTTTGCGCTCTCGCAGGTGCGGTTTCGCACTGCTACCGCCCACATGGGTCTCAATGATGCACTGTTGGTTACTATCAACCCCCCCAAAGCCAACATTTTGCGCTCTCGCAGGGCGGTTTCGCACTGCTACCGCCCACATGGGTCTCAATGATGCACTGTTGGTTACTATCAACCCCCCCAAAGCCAACATTTTGCGCTCTCGCAGGTGCGGTTTCGCACTGCTACCGCCCACATGGGTCTCAATGATGCACTGTTGGTTACTATCAACCCCCAAAGCCAACATTTTGTGCTCTCGCAGGGCGGTTTCGCACTGCTACCGCCCACATGGGTCTCAATGATGCACTGTTGGTTACTATCAACCCCCAAAGCCAACATTTTGCGCTCCCGCAGGTGCGGATTCGCACTGCTACCGCCCACATGGGTCTCAATGATGCACTGTTGGTTACTATCAACCCCCAAAGCCAACATTTTGCGCTCTCGCAGGTGCGGTTTCGCACTGCTACCGCCCACATGGGTCGCAATGATGCACTGTTGGTTACTATCTACCCCCAAAGCCAACATTTTGTGCTCTCGCAGGGCGGTTTCGCACTGCTACCGCCCACATGGGTCTCAATGATGCACTGTTGGTTACTATCAACCCCCCAAAGCCAACATTTTGCGCTCTCGCAGGTGCGGTTTCGCACTGCTACCGCCCACATGGGTCTCAATGATGCACTGTTGGTTACTATCAACCCCCCCAAAGCCAACATTTTGTGCTCTCGCAGGGCGGTTTCGCACTGCTACCGCCCACATGGGTCTCAATGATGCACTGTTGGTTACTATCAACCCCCCAAAGCCAACATTTTGCGCTCCCGCAGGTGCGGATTCGCACTGCTACCGCCCACATGGGTCTCAATGATGCACTGTTGGTTACTATCAACCCCCCAAAGCCAACATTTTGCGCTCTCGCAGGTGCGGTTTCGCACTGCTACCGCCCACATGGGTCTCAATGATGCACTGTTGGTTACTATCAACCCCCAAAGCCAACATTTTGTGCTCTCGCAGGGCGGTTTCGCACTGCTACCGCCCACATGGGTCTCGTTGATGCACTGTTGGTTACTATCAACCCCCCCAAAGCCAACATTTTGCGCTCTCGCAGGTGCGGTTTCGCACTGCTACCGCCCACATGGGTCTCAATGATGCACTGTTGGTTACTATCAACCCCCCCAAAGCCAACATTTTGCGCTCTCGCAGGGCGGTTTCGCACTGCTACCGCCCACATGGGTCTCAATGATGCACTGTTGGTTACTATCAACCCCCCCAAAGCCAACATTTTGCGCTCCCGCAGGTGCGGATTCGCACTGCTACCGCCCACATGGGTCTCAATGATGCACTGTTGGTTACTATCAACCCCCCCAAAGCCAACATTTTGCGCTCTCGCAGGGCGGTTTCGCACTGCTACCGCCCACATGGGTCTCAATGATGCACTGTTGGTTACTATCAACCCCCCCAAAGCCAACATTTTGCGCTCTCGCAGGTGCGGTTTCGCACTGCTACCGCCCACATGGGTCTCAATGATGCACTGTTGGTTACTATCAACCCCCCAAAGCCAACATTTTGCGCTCTCGCAGGTGCGGTTTCGCACTGCTACCGCCCACATGGGTCTCAATGATGCATTGTTGGTTACTATCAACCCCCAAAGCCAACATTTTGTGCTCTCGCAGGGGCGGTTTCGCACTGCCACCGCCCACATGGGTCTCAATGATGCACTGTTGGTTACTATCAACCCCCAAAGCCAACATTTTGCGCTCCCGCAGGTGCGGATTCGCACTGCTACCGCCCACATGGGTCTCAATGATGCACTGTTAGTTACTATCAACCCCCCAAAGCCAACATTTTGCGCTCTCGCAGGTGCGGTTTCGCACTGCTACCGCCCACATGGGTCTCAATGATGCACTGTTGGTTACTCTCAACCCCCCCAAAGCCAACATTTTGCGCTCTCGCAGGGCGGTTTCGCACTGCTACCGCCCACATGGGTCTCAATGATGCACTGTTGGTTACTATCAACCCCCCCAAAGCCAACATTTTGCGCTCTCGCAGGTGCGGTTTCGCACTGCTACCGCCCACATGGGTCTCAATGATGCACTGTTGGTTACTATCAACCCCCCCAAAGCCAACATTTTGCGCTCTCGCAGGTGCGGTTTCGCACTGCTACCGCCCACATGGGTCTCAATGATGCACTGTTGGTTACTATCAACCCCCCCAAAGCCAACATTTTGCGCTCTCGCAGGGCGGTTTCGCACTGCTACCGCCCACATGGGTCTCAATGATGCACTGTTGGTTACTATCAACCCCCCAAAGCCAACATTTTGCGCTCCCGCAGGTGCGGATTCGCACTGCTACCGCCCACATGGGTCTCAATGATGCACTGTTGGTTACTATCAACCCCCCAAAGCCAACATTTTGCGCTCTCGCAGGTGCGGTTTCGCACTGCTACCGCCCACATGGGTCTCAATGATGCACTGTTGGTTACTATCAACCCCCCAAAGCCAACATTTTGCGCTCTCGCAGGGCGGTTTCGCACTGCTACCGCCCACATGGGTCTCAATGATGCACTTGGTTACTATCAACTCCCCACAAAGCCAACATTCTGCGCTCCCGCTGGTGCGGATTCGCTATACCAGCACCCAGACTGGTCCCAGTTTCGTATTGGAAGTATTGCTTTGTTCCCTAAAATCCCATTTTCAAACCGCATGAAAAATAGTTTATTTTGGGATACTTGGGTCATACAGCCCTGCCGTCCTTCTTAGTCACACTTGGTCGACAACTAAGAAGCTTTGCCCAAATCCAAAAATTTCTATTAGTCTCTTTAGGCTATATGTGTGCATGTGAGCGTGTATGTGTGTACAAAAAATAGTGTGCCGTACGGCCGAACACCTTTATAGTCTCTTTAAAATGCCCCATCCCCTTCCCCCTCCCATGGCTGTCACCAGGATTCGAACCTAGAGCATGAACAAAACCGTCAGAGAGATGCGGTGACGCTATACACTCCTCTATGGTTACTGTATGAAATGTTTTTGTTATTGAATTAAGCCTCTCCTGACTGAAACCACACGAAAGGAATATGAGAGTATGTTTTTTGTAGCCTTTCGCTTTTGTGTTCGTGATATGTGTGGATGTGTCAAGTAGTTTAATTGTCGCTGAAAAATGCAAAAAAATAAACAAGCAACAAAAGAGAATAGCGATAACTCTTTGTTTTCATATGCAGAGAATACAGACAATCTTGTGTTCCATTTTATCTGCAGCTAATATGGTGGTAGTGTTGCGATAGATTGTATGTTTCGGAAGTAAAACACAATCCCTCGAGTAGCACATATGTTCCAAGTCAGGTGTCGAAACTTATACACTGAGCATACTGGTCGTGAGTATTTCATACGACCAAACTTATGAGAATGTTTCATAAGAATTGAACTATGAAAATATTAAGATCATATTTCGGTCAAATTTATCTTTTTTATTGTATATCCAACAAGACGTTTCCCTGAAGCGTCGGTGGGTGTGTGGTGTGATCTCACGCCTCCTAATCACGACGTCCACGGTTCGAAACCAGGTTACACTTTTTTTTAAACGAACATAAAATTTTTCATAAGGTTGTCGTATAAAATGCATTCCATTAGTGAATCGTATGAAAATCATTTTCTTGTGGCGAAATTTCAAAAGAGAATCGTATGATCGTCTTACGACCAGTATGTCCCTATATGTCTGAATTTGGTCACAATCACCAGATTTGATAGAAATGTGTTACTTGAGTCAATTCAACAGATTTTAAGCTCGCTCCAATTTAATTGCAATATTATACTTTTATATATCAGTATCCTCAGAGTTGAACAAGAAATCTCTGGAGTAAGGTCTCAGCTTTACAAGAAATCTGTGGAGAAAGATCTCGGGTCTACACGCGTAACCAAAGTTCTATCGACTAGAATCGAAGTTTCAAAAGAGGTACACGCTATTTGTGGATTTTAGTATAAAATGGGATCACTACATATATCCTGCACTATTCTAGAAATATATGGAGTGAGGTTTAAAGTCAACATGCATAATCAAAGTTCTATCGACTTGTTTCAAAAGTGGTACAATCTGTTCATGGTCCTTGTAATAGAATATGACTACAGCATATGTTCTGCGATATCCAAGAAATTCGGGAGTGAGATCTTAAGGCGGGTGTACAAAGGTCTTTTGTAATCAAAGGTCTTTTGAGAAGCTTCAAATATATTACATGTTTTTTTGTGGATCTTAAAATACTATGTGGCCTTGTCCCATTCATTTCCTTGGGAAATCTATCACACATAGGAATATGTACCATATTTGAAACAGTCTGGTAAATCTTCATTTACGATTGAAATCTTAAAGGATTACTTCAGAGATTTCTTGCATAGTTTTGAACACATGATAAAAATACATTCTATTAAAAATACAAGAATAGCTTGTTCAAAATTTAAAACGGGCTAATAGACCTCTGGTTACGCATGTAGACCGTGTAAACAAACGCAACACTGATGGTATTCCCATCGTCCATGCTCTAAACGGTTGTATTAACCCTTAAATGTGCTATTTTGTTGTAAAACAACAAATCAAGACAAAATTTTCAAAACGATTTATCTGCTTTTGTAAACAAAGATTTAAACGACGATTTGACGAATCTGATCCCATGAATCCCATGCAAACCAACACCATCCATAGGTAGGTGAAGGCTTCCGCTACCTGTTGATGGTGTTGGTTTGCGTGGGCGAGCTATCAGATTCGTCAAATTGTCGTTTGAATCTTTGTTTACAAAAGCAGATAAGTCGTTTTGAAAATTTTGCTTTGAAATATTAAATGATCAAGGAAATGATCCATTTAAGTAAAGCATTCCAATAAAACGGCGATAATCTTGCACTATATCGGTTGTGTCTAGACATTCGTGTATATTAGACCTCCTCATGTTTTCAAAAGTATCAAAATTCAACTGGTCAGCCCAGAATCACAATTCTTATGATAAAATAAGTCTCCTGTCAAATTTTCAGCTGATTCGGATAAAAATTCGAGGTGGCTCAAGTCGATTTAGTGTTTTTGAGCTATTTTTAATTTTGAAAAAAATCTAACATGAGATATAAACGTCAAAAACTATCGCAACAACCTCTATACGGAATCTATTGGTGTCCTCTACAAGTCTTGTGAACATTGCGATTCGTTACGTTTACGTTTTGTCCATGTTAAAGCGATTTTTATGCTTTTAGGTGCATAAAAATACTGTTTCCCCCAAAAGTCGTTGCTCTACAAAATTCTTGAGTTTATAACAAATGATTGTTAATTTATTATATTATTATTCCTCTTTTTTCCCTGGAAATTTGAGTCATAGAGTTGCCCATTTGCGATTTACCGTTAAATTCTTAAAAATCAGAAGCTGAACATTTATCATAAATTTGCACGCTGAGATTTCTTCAAACAAGTTGTTCAAACAAAGAAGCTTCGATTTCACTTGTTACTACGATGCACTCAATGTTAAAAGCATGCAGACATATGGTGAAATTAACAAAATTTGGAAGTCGTTTGTTGTAAGCATCAAATATCATATGATTTGATTTATGTTTTGTTCGAACAACTTGCTTGAAGAAATCCTAACGTGCAAATTCATGACAAATGTTCAGCTTCTGATTTTTAAGAATTTAACGGTAAATCGCACATGGGTAATTATATCACTCAAATTTCCAGGGAAAAAAGAGGAATAATAATATAATAACATAATAACAATCATTTGTTATAAACTCAAGAATATTGTAGAACAACGACTTTTGGGGGAAACAGTATTTTTATGCACTTAAAAGCTTAAAAATCACTTTAACATGGACAAAACGTAAACGGAACGAATCGCAATGTTCACAAGACTTGTAGAGTACACCAATAGCTTCCGTATAGAGGTTGTTGCGATAGTTTTTGACGTTTATATCTCATGTTAGATTTTTTCCAAAATTAAAAATAGCCCAAAACACTAAATCGACTTGAGCCTCCTCGAATTTTTATCCGAATTAGCTGAAAATTTGACAGGAGACTTATTTTAGCATAAGAATTGTGATTATGGGCTGACCGGTTGAATGTTTGATACTTTTTGAAAACATGAAGAGGTCTAGTGTATATATTGGTAAATGATTCATTGCGCTCAATGTTTTACTTGCCAGAAAACGCAATGAATCATTGTATTTGGGGATGCGGGACGCAAAGTCTGTCAGAATAAAAACTGAATAGAGTTTATTACCAGTAACACAGATGAAACATTGAAATCGTTACATCAAATGCAATTCAGAAACCAAAAAACCCCACCACTGATTCTGGCAACTTGTATTGTTATAACGGCGCCGGTCAAGTCCTTATAGTCAGTTGGGAAAAGAGAGGAATGCTAGTATGTAGTAGTAGTAGTGTTTACTATTTTTGTAATTTTTTTCAGCAGTGAGCACGCATGTTGACAAAAAGAAGCGACGAATTTGGTGCCGTATTACTTTGTTTAGCGATGAGATGGATATATGTACAGTGAGATGGAGATCGGAACATTTCCCCTAATTGTTGCGAACCCAAAACAAAAAGTTGTGACATTCTTTGTATTAAGCGTTTTGTATGAAATCTCGCATGCAAACCACTCAGAGAATGTTATATTTGTTATGCCAGCTCATTGCATAAGTGCGGTTTATTTGGTTTCGATTAATACATCTAAACGATTCTCCTTACTCCTTCATATGATAATTATCAGATTCATATAACATAAAACGAAGATAATGGTAGTCTTTTATCACTACTCATTTCTCATCTGGTATACAGTCCAGATGGCAAGCGCGTCAGTCGAATAGCGCAAGGGCTTGGTGGAGAGTTCAATTATATTTTTAGGCCGAATTTTTCACATGGTATGAAAACTAAGAAATAGTGTATTCACACCATAATGAGTTCGATACCATATGTTTGTATTGTCAGAACTCATAACTTGTTACTTTGAGCGACATTTGTTTCAAAAAGTGGAAACAGTTGAGTGTTGACGGAAAGGTCTTACAATTTGCAGACCTAAGTTCGATTCTCAGGTTGTTTTTTTTTTAATTAAAATTTAATAAAGTACAACATGTAAACTCAAACACATGTTTTGAGATCACGAATGAAATAAAAATGAAATGTTTTTAAAAACTTGCTTTCAATAATGCCATTTATTATTGATAAAGGTTAATCAATAATAAAAAACTGAAGAATTTTTCTCAAGGACTTTTTCTGAAATTCTCATTGGAATTCCTCCAAGTACTTTTCATGAATTACTTCGAGAATTTCCACAAAACTCCTTTTGAATATCACATAGAATTTCCACGCCCGGAAATTTCTCCAGATTTTTTCTGAGAATGCTTACGGAAATTCAATTGCGAATTTCTCCAGAAAATACCTCCACGTAGTTTCCGAAACATTCGTCCAAGAATCCACCTGGAAAATCGTTTTCAAATTTGTCAGTAATACCTTCGGAATTTTCCTTAACACTCCTTAAAAAAATCTTCTGGAATCCACATGAAAACTCCTCTGTAAATTATAAGGCATTTTATGAGACAGATTGAAACAGCTGTTTCTCTCGTGCTTATCTACTTTGGCAAATAGTGGGAGCGCGTTTGTTTGGTTAATTCACGCTGAACATTCCAATGGGTCGGATCATCACTTCTACCTAGTTTTTTTTTGGTTTCTAGAGCTTAAGAACAAAGCTTTTCATACCATTTCCAATACGTGTTGCTAGATTATTCATACTATTGCATTCTTAGCATAAAATGCTGAAGAAAACATTATTAAAACAAATTAAAAGTTAGAAAAATTATTTTGTGTTTGGACATAACTAGATGTTCACGCAGAATTAAACCAAAACAAAACATTAAATTACATGTAATCCGGCCGCCGCGAAACGTCTCATAAAATACCTTATATCCAGCTGGGAATTTTTGACGAAATTTCTGATTAATTTCCCATTGGACATCATGGAAAAAATACCGAAAAAAATTTGAAAGAATTGAAGTATTTCTAAAAGAAATTGGAAAAGAATTTCCTGTTTCGAATTAGATTTTTTTTAAATAAACTCTTGAAATAACTTCGGGTGGATTTCTCGATAGGCTTCTATATTCTCGACGGAATTACTAAAAGAAGTATTTTGAAATGGAGTTCCTTAAAAAAAAAGAATCTTTTCGAGTTTCCAAATTAAATTACTTGTCATAAGACAACACCAATGAAAAAGAAGAATATGAAATTGACTGAAAATATGTATTTCCTATAGGATGAACCAGTAGAAATGTTCAGTACGAAACTCGTTAACTTACTGGTTTAATACTCGTTCAATAGCCATCGGCGTGGTAAAAAATATTCATGCGGCGGCTCGCCGATTAATTTTCGACGGCGGCGGCGACGTGAGAAAATCACCGGCTGCGGCGGCGGCATGACGCAGCGGCGCACAGGTCTTCATCATGCAGTAATCCATGTGGTACCATACGGTACAATCAAAACATACTGCTACACCACACCACAATTAGCCTTACTAATCTTCTTTCACTTTCACTTTATGAAATCCTGATTCAGGATTTAAATAACACTTTCTTCTCATTTCTTCTTTCCGCAGCAAAACGAAGTGCACATATAAATTCAATAAACCCCAATTCACTGAAAAAAAAGCCCACCACACGACCGCAACTACCGTCACTTGCGCGATAAATTCAATTGAACACTACTAAAGAAGAAAAAACAGTCTATATTCAGCTGATGTAACTGTTATTTCTGTTTTTCTTCAAAACTATTACGAAATAGTTACAAACAACGCGAACCGCACGCCCGACCTACGACCGTGTTGACAAGACTTGAACTGTTCCATTCGATTTACCCTGCCGTGGAAGGCAACACGAACCGCACGAAGACTCTGAGCGGGTGGTTCGTTTGCACGCTTAAGTTAATCAACATAGTTTTGTATACACATAACGGGCATTTCATGAGATAAAATTATTATGTGAATGGTAAATTAACCAACAATGGATCTCCTAGCACCTGCATTTCACTATTGCTACTATTGTGGTGTCAAATTGTTGATTCATTGTTATTATTGTTTCAGTTGAAATTAGAATGGACCGCAAAACCGCCGCTATGAAATGAACAGATCGTGCCACCGTAGACATGTTCTGTCAAAAGCACATGAATAGAAATACATATGCGTATACAGTGCCGCCGTTGTTTTGATGCGGAGAGTGCTAAATGAGATACCTTGATTGATCCATTTCGATCTCGCGAAAACTGATTTTATTCGCGTTCAACTTATAGCGCATCATTGCGCATGTAGTACATATTGTTTGCAACCAGATGCGCTATGCAGCGCACCAGATGCGCAGTAATAAAACTTGCGACTAATAGGAGAAACATTGATTTTCGCGAGTAAAAGATACCAGCAAAATACAGCAGTTACCCTTCCTGGCAATCTGAAATGAAACCTTGGGCCCCGAAGGTTACACAAAAAAGCTAAAACTCAACAGCGCAGATACCACAATTGGCAGGATTATTTGCTTCGTCGCATGAATCAAATCTCTTAGGCTAGAGCTAGACCCCTTTTGCTTTATTTTATTATGAGTAATCGAACTGATTGCTCAATTCAATATGAGGAGAATTATTGAGAGGAAATGGAGAATTCAAAGATTCTACCATCCTTTTTTGTTAATGCTCAAGGTATAGCAACGTGGAACAGGCCACTCCGGCCTTAGTCTGATGATAAATAAATAAATAGCAACGTGGAAACGAGACCTTCTGAAGGTTTTTTTTTCCAGAACGGTGTCCTTGCAGGCAGAGTGTATGTAATTAAGAGTGGCGACGATACTGTCAGAATTGGAACAAAATTCATCTGTCATTCCCATATAAAATTGTGTTCCAAACGAGCAGGAGACTTGTCAAATGCGGCACACTCTGCTTGCAGGATCGCCACCGCTTGGCGGAATTTTTCTTTTGCAAATGGCTCCAACGTAAAACGGAGGCACATGTAACGGGATCAATAGGTACAAAAAGCTCTGAGAAGTGCTGTTGAAATTAAAATAGCATTGGGTAGCATTAAAAACTTCCTGCAACATTGTACATATTGCACAGAGAGAAGGGGTAACGATGGTAAAGTGAACAGGTGGGGTAAAGTGGGTAACGGGAACGGCTTGTTTATTTATTTTTTTATTTTTTTATTTATAGAACAACTAGGATTTAGCTAGTCGCGCTGCCGCAAGGTACCCGGCAGAAAGTGGAACGTTATAGACGGAATCGGAGACAGCAGACCCGTCTTTTTCAGGAGAAGAAACGCCGCCTGTTAGAGGCGGAGTGCGAGGAGATGGAATAGCTGTGCCGTTCTCAAGAAACACGCAAGTTCTGATAGAACTCAACGCATCCCGCAAAGGCTTCGTGCCGCGAGCCGAAATGTGAAGGGATAAGGATGGGAGCATCTTGACGGACGAACGTGTGGTGATCGAAAGGTTGAAGCAGCACTACGAGAAACATTTGAGTGAAGTGAAAGTCAAGGCAGCGGAGGAGATGACTACGTCAGTTCAGCGGACGATGGAAGCCAACCAGCCCCCTTGAGGGAAGTTAAGGATGCCATCCAACAGCTAAAGACCAATAAAGCAGCTGGTAAGGATGGTATCGGAGCTGAGCTCATCAAGATCGGCCCGGAAAAGCTAGCCACTCGCCTGCACAAATTGATAGTCAGAATCTGGGAAACTGAACAGCTACCGGAGGAGTGGAAGGAAGGGGTTATATGCCCCATCTACAAGAAAGGCGGCAAGCTGGAGAACTTTCGACCGATCACCATCCTTAACGCCGCCTACAAAGTGTTATCCCAGATCTTTTTCCGTCATCTGTCACCATTAGTGAATGAGTTCGTGGGAAGTTATCAAGCCGGCTTAGTTGACGGCTGCTCGACAACGGACCAGATCTTTACTGTACGGCAAATCCTATAAAAATGTCGTGAATACCAGGTCCCAACGCACCATCTGTTCATTGATTTAAAGGCGGCATATGACAGTATAGACCGCGTAAAGCTATGGAAAATTATGGACGAGCACAGCTTCCCTGGGAAGCTTACCAGACCAAAGCAACGGTGGATGGTGTGCAAAACTGTGTGAAGATTTCGGGCGAACACTCCAGTTCGTTCAAATCACGCCGGGGACTAAGACAAGGTGATGGACTTTACTGCCTGTTGTTCAACTTTGGTGTCATGCGGAGAGCCGGGTTTTCAACAGATGCAGTTAATTTATTTGTTTCGCGGATGACATGGACATTGTCGGCCGAACATTTGCAAAGGTGGCAGAACTGTACACATGCAGACAAAGTACATGCTTGTGGGCGGAACCGAGCGCGACAGGGCCCGCCTGGGAAGCAGTGTTACGATAGACGGGGATACCTTCGAGGTGGTCGAGGAATTCGTCTACCTCGGATCCTTGATAACGGCTGATAACAATGTTAGTCGTGAAATACGAAAGCGCATCATTTGTGGAAGTCGGGCCTACTGCGGGGTTCAGAAGAAACTGCGATCAAAAAAGATTCGCCACCGCACCAAATGTGTCATGTACAAGACGCTTATAAGACCGGTTGTCCTCTGCGGACATGAAACATGGACAATGCTCTTGCTCTTGGAGGACTTGCAATCACTCGGAATATTCAAGAGACGGGTGCTTAGGATCATCTTTGGCGGTGTTCAAGAAGACGGTGTGTGGCGGCGAAGAATGAACCACGAGCTCGCCCAGCTCTACGGCAAACCCAGTATCCAGAAGGTAGCTAAAGCTGGAAGGGTACGATGGGCAGGACATGTTGCAAGAATGGCGGACAGCAACCCTGCAAAGATGGTGTTCGCTTCCGATCCGGCATGTAAGAGACGGCGTGGAGCGCAGCGCACGAGATGGGCAGACCAGGTGCAAAACGACTTGGCGAGCGTGGGGCGTATTCGAGGATGGAGAGTTGCGGCCTCGAACCGTGTATTGTGCCGTCAAATTGTTGATACAGTGTTATCTGTTTAGATGTAGACCAAATAAATGAATATACTGAAAATAAATTCTTTCCCTAGTCGCTATAATCAAGCAGGTATCTCAAGCATACCACATCGTTATATAGTTGCATGATTGAGTGTTTGGTTTTAATAAGATATCGAAAAAAATTATGCCTAAAAAGGTGGTAGAAAAGATATTTTAGTTACAAGATAAAGATTGTCGCTGTCGTCGCTGTTCGGAACATCTTTTGCTGGCGAAGATAGGGTGCTAAATGTCAATGAAGGAAAAATACATACGATTTGACAGATTGGTACCACACATGTTTGGGACAGCAGAACAAATGGAATTGAAGCGACAATCTTTATCTTGTAACTAAAATATCTTTTGGTAGTAGTTAATTAACACTGTTGTTTACATTTAGAACCAAATCCAGATGTCACACATATCGGGGTAGGGTTTTACTGTTCCGCCTTCTTCCCCTGCCGGAGTGGCCTGTGTAGTACACAAAAGTCTTCTCCATTCAGCTCGGTCCATGGCTGTACGTCGCGCAACCACGCAGTCTGCGGGGGGTCGGCAAATCTTTCCCACCTGATCTATCCACCTTGCCCGCTGTGCACCTCGCCTTCTTGTTCCCGTGGGATCACCACAGTCTTCCGATTTTCACGGTGTGAATGATGGATGGTTCTATCAACAGCTGGTGCAATTCGTGATTCATTCGCCTCCTCCACGTACCGTCCACCATCTGAACCCCGCCATAGATGGTACGCAGCTCTTTCCTTTCGAAAACTCCCAGTGCGCGTTGCTCCTCTTCGAGCATTGTCCTGGTCTTGTGTTCGTAGAGAACTACCGGTCTAATAAGCGTTTTGTAGATAGTCAGTTTTATACGGCGGCGAACTTTATTCGATCTTAGCGTTTTGCGGAGTCCAAAGTACGTACGATTTCCTGCCATGATGCGTCTCCGAATTTCTCTGCTTGTATCGTTAACGGGGGCCACTAGTGAGCCTAAGTACGAAATCTTCAACCACCTCGATTTCATCACCGATAGACCGATAGAAACTCGTGATGGGTGGTTTACATTGACCTCTCTGGAGCCTCTTCCTATCATGTACTTCGTCTTCGACGTGTTGATGACTAGTCCAATTCGTTTAGCTTCGCTTTTCAGTCTGATGTAGGCTTCCTCCATTCTCTCAGAGTTACGTGCCATGATATCTATGTCGTCGGCGAAACCAAATAACTGGACGGACTTCGTGAAAATCGTACCACTCGTGTCAATCCCTGCCCTTCGTATTACTCCCTCCAAAGCGATGTTGAATAGCAGACACGAAAGACCATCACCTTGCCGTAACCCTCTGCGCGTTTCGAAGGGACGAAAGACGTTCAAAAAAGACTTCACAAGGGCCCTACGAATCGCCACGGTTTGCCTTTTTGACAAAGTTATACTGATCTGATACATATCTGATTACATTTACACTCTATTTAAACATTGAGTCGGATAACTTTTGTAAAAAAAAATAGGACAGAATAGTTAAAGATACTTTTCGTTTTCTGTTAGATATTTCTAACAAGCCACTGAAGACGTAGGAAAAAAACGGCTTTGGCAGGTTTTGTTCTATTATTGTCAGGGGGTTTTTGTCGAACAAATTTTTTGAAATTTGGCCACATTATTTTTTGATATGCAAAGAATGTTGAAGCCAAATTTGAGCATAATCAGTCATAAAAAACCCCCGTCATTTCCCCTATTATAAAAGAAAAATAAGTACGCATTTGTCGACATTATATAGTAAGCGTTAACAGAAAAATGTGTATAACGAGTATAACGAATTGAAAATAGCTTTATGATTTTATTCGGCGGGCCGGCCAAAAATTTTGAGTTTACTCTTGCACTCAGAGTTATATTTTTCAGGGGCATAATTATGCCAAAAACACTAAATCGATTTGAAGCGCATCTAAATTTCAACCAATTGAACTGAAATTTTCACCAGAAGTCTATCTTAGCATAAGAATTGTGAATACCAGTAGACCGGTCGATTTTAGGAAACTTTTTGAAACAGATCTAGTGGGCAGGTTGTATTCTTGGCATTTCTGCAATACCTGACGTACGGCGAATACCTGATCTGTGGTAGAGCGTTCACCCATAAATCCCGCCTGGTACTGCCCCACGAACTCTCTTGCAATTGGTTTTAGTCGGCGGCATAAAATTTGGGAGAGTACCTTGTAAGAGACGTTCAGCAATGTGATTGCGCGGTAGTTGCTACAATCCAGCTTATCGCCCTTTTGTAGATGGGAGACACGACACCTTCCATCCACTCCTGCGGCAGAGCCTCATCCTCCCAAACCTTGGAAATTACCCACTGCAGCGCTGTAGCCAGTGCCTCACCACCGTGTTTAAGCAGCTCCCCTGGTAGCTGGTCAACTACAGGGGCTTTGTTGTTTTTCAGCCGGCCGATCTCCTCCTGGATTTCCTGAAGATTTGGAGCCAAAAGTCGTATGTCCTGCGCGCGTGCCCAGGTTCATTACCATACCGCCACCGTTGCCTGCCACATCGCCATTCAGGTGCTCTTCGTAGTGCTGCCGCCACCTTTGGATCACCTCACGCTCGTTCGTAAGAAGGTTCACGTTCATGTTCTTACACATATCGGGCTGTGGCACGAGGCCCTTACGTGAACGGTTTTACTTTTCATAGAACTTTCGTGCGTTATTAGCGCGGTACAGTTGCTCCGTCTCTTGACGGTCTCTATCTTCCTGCTGGCGCTTTTTCTTCCGAAAAATCGAGGTGTTGCAGCAATCTCACTCATGCTGCATTCTTCTACTCAACTAACTGCTCACATTCGCTGAAACATAACATAACAGTCGTTCTCTGGTCCGGGGACACCGTGCCTAGTGCAGCGGTTGCGGTGCTTCCAATGGTGGATCGAATATCTTTCCAGCCATCTTCAAGAGACGCTGCGCTTAGCTGCTCTTCCGTTGGGAGTGCCACTTCCAGCTGCTGCGCGTAATCTTGGGCCAGTCTACCGTATTGTAGCCGCCCAGTCGTTGGATTCAATATTCGCACTGCAGTAAGTGCGGACGCTCGTGATATCAGAGAAGAATTTGCTGTCGATTTGGTTTTCCGTTTCTTGATTAGGTGATCTCCATGTGGCCTTGTGGATATTCTTGCGGGGAAGAAAGTGCTTATATCATCCCGCGGGAGGCTACAAAGTGTATACATCGTTGACTGTTGTCTGTACATGTAAAAGGGTATGAACCACAAATTGTACCAGCTGTTGGGAGAACCATTCATTGTTCACACCGCGCACATTGGACGACGGTGGTGGACGGTATATTTAACTTCACTCAAGGTGCGGGTTGGTTAGTTTCCATCGTCCGCTGAACTGACGTAGTCATCTCTTCTACTGCCTACAGCCTCACTGCCTTGACTTGCCTCTCACTGCTTATGTTCTCAGCGCCATTAAATTTTCCACCTTTCGATCGCCATATGTTCATATGCAAGGAGGCTCTCATCCTTATCCCTGCACAGTGGACACTGGCGTTTTTTAACGGTACTGTTCCATCTCCTCGCACTCTACTTCTCCCAGGCAGCTTTGCTTCTCATGGAAGGGGTGGGTCTGCTGTCTCCGTTTCCGCCTATTGCGTTCTACCTTCCTCCGGGTTCTTTGCTGCAGCGCGACTGTCCACACTGCGCCCTTCTTCTTCCGAATCTGTATGCACTCTTCGCCGAACCAACTAGGTATGATTACTAAGGTATGATTACCTGTAAACGTTCACACCATTATTGATCCCTTCTAACACTCCTCCTGCAACGCTACGATGCCGAATCTGCTGTCTTTCAGCACTTCGACGAGGATCCGTGTGCTCCCAATGAGGTTGGAAGATTTGCAATTCAACGAACCGAACTTTCAGTTCAAAGTTTCACTGAAATTCGTAGTTTTAAATATGCGCCCTCATAACCACCTTGTTGTACTAGCGCCCCCTTTAAAAATAGGCGACTAAGTAGCTCATATTTTACGACGACAGGGCTGGTTGGAAACCGAGGAGCAGGGGCTGCTTACGCAACAGCTGGAGAACCGCAGCGATAGACAGGGGTGCAGGGGTTCATCAAATTCACTCACCTAATGGATTTTTACATTTGAGCGGAGTACTCGAACAAAAGTGCATTTTGCGTTCATTATACGACCCGCTCAAACATCAGAATTTCTTCAGGAAGTTCATTTTGCGCACAACAACCAGCATCTCCATTATGGTCGCTCCGCAGAAGATCGCCGAGATGGCCGGATGGAGCGGTTTGGTATTCAGGTCTCGGGTTTGGTGAGTAAATTCAATTGTAAACAGATAAGATTTCGTTAAAGTTTAGTGTCAATCGATCTATGTTAATTAAAAATCATGCTTTCGCTTGAAGCACCTCTATTAGCATAACATTTATGACTTTCGCAATTATGTTTAAAATGACGTGATTGAATATGCGCTCAGGAGAAAACTCACATTTTTTTTTTAAACTGGTTCGAATTACTCCATTTGCAAAGAGCAACACCTTTTGTTTGACGAAATTCCATTTAGAATGATGGAAACGTGGCATACTGGCTACGGTTTATGGGTGAGTTGGTGGAAATTGCGAAAGAAGGCGGGAGTGCGTGCTGTTGCAAAAGAAAACGAGAAGTAGTGATCTGGAGTGCGCAAATCGGGACATCACATTAATGGCGATTCGTGCTTGGAAGCTGTGAAAATAGTATTCCATAAAGAACAGATTAATTGGTTGGGTATGAGATGAACGATAAAGCAAAACTTTGCTTTCGGTTTTGAGTAAAAACTAACAGTGGGTAATGTCTGTGACATAACCGGAAGGGGACGTAGGACTTGGCTTGACCATGCATGTAAAAATACATATTTTGCTCAGCATTATTCATAAGCATTATTACACGTTTCGTTACCAATCTAGAGAAAAAATATCAAAATGGAAAGCTATCAATCGATTTTTCATCTAATGTAGATTTTTTTTTGTCATTGATGAAAGTATGTAAAAAGATAATTCTTTGATTTCTAGAGACGGCAATATCACCATCCCTGTCCGGGCTGACAATGGTCATTCTCGTCGTATGAAGAAAGCGAAAAAAATATAGTCTTCGTCATAACATTGCCCGACGCGACACCTATTCGGTTTCTTCGTGCCGCATGCCTACCACGAAGAGAGTCGTGCAGCCAAAAGGTATGACGATTTCCGTCGTCACTTCTTCACATAATCGATTGCATGTCATTATAGACGGAGTAGTTAAAAACATAATGACGTCTAGAATAAAGAAATAGTACGAACTTTGGTAACATAAATGTTTCGATAGCATTTATAACATCTTCATACGTTACTTCAAATTATTTTCACAAAGAAATAAAAAAAATCTTCGCAGGGCAGCTGCCGCTTGAAGAAAAATGGTATGAAGTCTTCGTTCTTCGCTGTCGTCATGACGATTTGGTTGCACGACGAAAGCTAACGTTGTGCGCGTCATTGACGATGCGTCGAGTAGCAATGAAGACAATAAATCTCGTCGCTACTGCGGTTTTTCTTGCTGCGACGATGACGATTGTTAGGCCTGTCCCTGTCGCTGGATGTTGGTTCTCTACCGACCGCTCAAGATAAAATTTGAGCAGGAACTGATCTCGCGTAAGCCATGATTTTATCATTATATCAGAACTCTAGCCGAAGCTCCGCCCCTTTGATGAATAAGACCATTGAACATCGTTTGCTCACTCCTAGTCGTGGGTAATTAAAGTGACAGAACATTTCAAAATTATTATTTTCTAAATAATAACTAATGAATAAAAGAGTTCACTATCAAAATAATTATATATGGGACATTCGAAGTATTTTCAATGCCATAATTGCCAAAAAAAAGATGAACTATAGCATAGGAAATCCGCCGAAGCTCCGCCTTTTCGATGAATAATACCATTGTAAATCAGCTGATGGCTACACCTTTACATTGATCAATAAAGCGAATGATTTCTTCATTATAGCATAGCAACTTAAGCCGATGTTCCACCTCTTTGATGCATACATCGTAAAACATTTGTTGGTTCTACCTTTATTTCGCAATTAAGGTAGAGGCAAGGTAAGGCAATTTTCGGATTGGAAATTGTCTCGACCTCCCTGGGCATAAAAGTATCATCGTGTTAGCCTCATGATATACGAATGCAAAAATGGTAGCCTGGCTTAGAAACCTCGCAGTTAATAACTGTGGAAGTGCTTAATGAACACTAAGCTGCGAGGCGGCTCTGTCCCAGTGTGGGGATGTAATGCCAATAAGAAGAAGAAGAATATTAACAACATGGTCCACTTCGAGAATCCTCATATATTGGGCAACAGACAGCACATTCACACCATCTTGGATTACCAAAGATGACTAACGCCTAAAAATGATTGCCAGGGGTGCGATAATTGCAAATATTACACTAATTTTACAATTTTTGAAAATTTTAATTACATTTTTCAACATTTCATTTTTAAACTAAGATTCCAAAATGGGATCATGTGATGATTTCTAGCACACACAGTATTAATTTTTGTGTAAATTTACGTTTATTTTCATGCACATATTTGGAGCATGAAAATAAACGTAAAAATGAGTCAGATATTAAATTTACACGTATTGAAAGTGTATGCATGTGAATTAACATGGCATGTAATTTCAATTGAATCTCATCAAGCGTTTAAAGTTACACGATCGTGTAATTTTAAATAATGGTGTAGTTTTACATTTTTTCACGTTTTTTTTAGATTTAGGAATTTTTGCAGAAAAATTCTAAAAAGTCAAATGGACAATTCAAGCCAGGTTTTAAAAAAGGCATAATGTAATCAATTCAGTTCCTCATCTATATAACAACCCTATGTTGTAAAGCAAATCGCCCTTTTTGACAATATCCCTAAATGCAAAATCAGAATTGCATATAGGTCTATACATCATCGCAGTTCAATTTTCATTCGACTAAAACAAAACCAAAAACAAATGTGACAGTATCATTTAAATAAAACAACGTGGAATCGAGTTCTATAAATTCATTTATTCATTCATTCAATTAATTATTCCAGTAAAATCAGCCTTCCACTTCAATGTTTGACAAAACAGAGATAATTTTGCGAATAATTCGCCGCATTTGCTTAACGCGTGTTGCCGTTGATTGACCTTTCAACGTCACACGATTTTTGAAGAAAATTTTGAAAGAATATTCCCGAAGATGGTTAATATAGTTCTGTCAAGATCCGAATACCAAATTGGAGAGGGTGCTGCATCATATCCACCACTTGCGGATGCACAATAATCTATAGCATCATAGGGTTTGAATGGCGGAACGAATCTGCCTTTTGATCACCAAGTTTGCTCGTTTGTACATTTTTGTTTGCCGTTACGAATGGTTTTTAGTTTGGCAACTGAATGTACAGAATACTGGTGCCCGGAACTGTTTGGTCATATGTTTTACCATCATCTTTACACTATGCTCCACGAAATCACAGCACAAATTCGAACTACGGAAAATGTGGCGCGATGTATAATTGAAGTGCCGCTGTCGCAGACGCCGATATCCCGCCCTCCGAAATCACACATTTGAAACATTTTTGGAAATCACGAACTCGCGTATGGAAAGCAACATTTTTGCACGTCCTTGAAATCAGCAGCACGAAACTCACACTTGATCATGTCGGAACGAAACACATTAAAAACCACCTGACTGAGTGAAAAAAACTGAAGTGCGCTTGCGGCATCCACCATTTCGTTTCTTTTTTATGTTGCTTTAATTTTACACGATGATTGAAAATTAAATCAACTTTGATTGAATTATAAATGTTTATCCATTTATTTTTAAAGAAGCTGTTAAAAAATCATAAGGGTTGTGTACAAGACACGACCGCCCGACGTAAACTACGTGAAACAGTTTGGTGAAATGAAGAATCTAGTGCCATTATCCATGAGTATTACAAAATAACTCTTTGGATTTCTTATGAAATTTACATTTTAAAAGGAACTAATATATTTATGTAATTAAAACAAATTTATTGAATTCTCGAGTTTTGTATAATATGAGTAGTTTCGTTTTGTTAGTTTAAATTCAATTCATTGTTCTTTTTCAAATTTTTCGAAAAATATTCTAAATGAGCTTAACTAAACTTGGGTATATATTTTTACTGTATTTAACCATTAAAACTTTAGAAATGAGGATAACTACCGTCAAATCACTGAAGACGCACACATGTTTTTGCCTAGACCACGCGTCAAAGCGCACTCGTGATTTCGCTACTGACGGCATCATTTCGATTGAACTGTCTCCATCTCCATCTTTCGATTGATTGTTAATAATCCGCCTTTCCAATCACAAGCTGCAACAAAATCAAATAAGATCTTGAGAAAATTTCACCTGGCTGCCACTGATGCCATCCATACGAATTCATATTTGTAGCATCTCCTCCCGGGGCGCACTCGTGATTCTGCTACGGACGGCAACATTATGGCGTCGCCAAGTGGTTAATTTGCTCTTTGAACAATATTCGCCTCACCTCTTCCTTTGCATAGGATGGTGGACCTGAGAAGAACCGATTGATTCGTTCAGCAACTCCGCCGATGCTGGGACCGCCGCCCGCTACATTTCTAATGAAATGCCACGTGCGCGGGGGAGAGCAGTTTTCATATCATCAATAAAGATGGCTCATTAGTCACTCCTCTTTGTTGTCCGGTATGGCTGCAAATATTGTGTAACCGTCAAACACTCACCAAAGGGGCGTGGCTACAGATTCAACTTTATTGATTACAAGAAGGCAGCTCTCCCGCGCGCGCGAGCCATTTCGTTCGAGATGTCGCGGAGAGCAGACCGTGGTACCACCTTCGGCATCGGCGGAGCTCCTACCGGAAATTTCTTTCCCGCCGATGGTGTGGATCGCGCGGTCGTCGTCATTAACATTAGCAGCGCTCAGATTAAATTTTCTTGTATGAAGTAGGGGGAATGACGGCTTTGGCAGGTATTGTTCTATTATTGTCGGCGGGGTTTTTGTTGGCCAAATTTTATGAAATTTGGCCACAATATTCTTTGATATGCAAAGAATGTTTAGGCCAAATTTGAGCATAATTAGTTACAGAAAACCACCTGACAATAATAGAACAAAACCTGCCAAAGCCGTAATTTCCCCTACTAACGATTGGCTACCATCAATGAAAGTAGGTCTCAAGTCACAACTTGAGGCGAGATGAATTTTGATCAAAGTAAAACTTAATTGCTTGGTGATGGCAGATTGTTTTCCGTCGGTAGTAGAATCACGAGATCCCGATTCAGAGAAAGACTTATAATTTTAGTAGATAGTCATCCATGCGAATACATTTTTGCAGCTTCTCCGTTTGACGCGCGCTCGTGATTCTACATACATACAGAAAACATGCGATGTAAAACTCATCCATGAGTTTTTAAGTGCTGAGTTGGGCTTGATTTGAATCGTCCATGAGTTTTTACCACAACAGACCAAACCAAAGGCGTTATCGCTGGAACCGCGCTGGTCCGTTCTCCGTGACATCCAGACTGAAAATGAGGCGCGCACGCGAAACATGGGGCTTTTTATACACAGGGAAAACGAAGCAGTGGATCAAAAGGCTCGTACCTTACTGCAATCTGATGTCCGTGTTGGGGATTTATGAACGGAATTGAATTTTTCACCCGGTTTGGAAAGAAAAAACATTTTCAATAGTTTAACGTTGATAATCTATAGTATTAATAGAATAGGCAAATTGCTGGAGAGTTTCCGAATCTATTGATAAGCAAATCTCGAAAATCCATCGAAAGATAAAGTCGCTATTAGCGTTTGAATTCTATCCTAATTTCGTGACGGTTTCGAATTTGGAAATTTCGGTTTTACACCCTGTATCTGAGTCTTTCCCTTAGACGTAGTTTACGTCAAAAATCCGCGAGCAAGAAACACGTCTGTACGTGCTGCTGTCTTGAACTGGAATGAGGCTGATTGCGCCACGCGCGCGTAGTAGTAGTAAAATTCTTCTTTATTTAAAACATGTTTTGTTCTACAATCATTTTTATACATGTACAGTGATCGGCCGGCTTGGCCCTCCAACTTCAATTTCAATCATTGTTATTATTATTATTATTATGCTATTACTTAATTTTTAAAATATAATGTATCATGACGGCCTTTAGGAGGCGCTGGTGTGTTTTTTAAAATTTGATAACCTAACTACTATGTACACTAATATTTACAATAAAAAAATTTGATAACCTAGATTGGAACTAGCGCCCTAATTGGTGCCTGATCCGAATGCAAGCAACGGACCCTAAACTTTTCTTTACACTCACCAAAGCGTTCATGTAAGGTTTTTATTCCGGCCAGACGGTGGACCTCGGATGTTCTTGTCCTGGGTGGGTGTTGAGGATCATCCTCAGGAATTTGTTTTGGACCCGTTGAAGTTTGAGGTGGTGGGTTTTAGCGCAGCTCTCCCAGACCGGCATGCCATATTCGATCACAGGGAGGATGATTTGCTTGTAGACAGCAAGCTTATTTTTCAGGGACAATGACGACCGGCGGTTGATCAAAGGGTACAGTAGTTTCAACAAGACGTTACACTTTGTCACCGTTTTGTCAACCTGTTGCCTGAAAATAAGCTTGCTGTCGAGGGTCAAGCCAAGGCAGCCGGCCTCATTGGCCCATTCCACAGTCGTGCCATTGAGGATGATTTTACAGTCCCCAGGCGGAACAAGTTTAGGGGATTTGGAGTGGGGGAAAATGATGACCTGGGTCTTCGCCGCGTTGATACAGATCTTCCAGCTGGTGAGGTACTCTGTCAGGGCATCCAGGCCTCGTTGGAGTTTTGCCACTAGCGCTCTGATCACTCTACCGTTGTAGACGATGGATGTGTCATCTGCGAACAGAGACAGAATGCCGCCTTCTGGAGGTTCCGGCATGTGGGAGGTGAACACATTGGAAACCATGGGCCAGAGGCTACTGCCCTGGGGAACGCCTGCGACGATGTTGTGCGCATTGGAACTCGCTCCGCTGATTGAGACCCGGAATGTCCTTGCCGACAGGTAATTGTTGATGATTTTCACCAGGTAGCTGGGAAGATTGTAGCGTTGTAGTTTGTACACCAGGCCATCATGCCATACATTGTCAAATGCCTTCTCGACATCGAGTAAGGCCATGGCGGATGTTTTCGAGACAAACTTGTTCCGTCTGAGGACGTTGGTAACTCGGGTCAGTTGGTGTACAGTTGACCGACCGCGTCGGAAACCAAACTGTTCCTCGAGCAAGATGTTGAGATTTTCGGCAGACTCAAGTAACCGATGATGAATAGCTTTTTCGAATAGCTTGGGTAACCCTGAGAGAAGGCTGATGGGTCGATAACTTTTGGGGGAGGAAGGATCCTTCCCAGGCTTCCGGATGGGGATGACTTTCGCTGACTTCCAAGATGATGGGAAGTAGCTAAGCCGGAGACAATGATTAAAGATCAGCGAGAGGTGCTCAAAGAACGGAGCACTCATGTGTTTGAGCTCGAGATTCAGGATGCTGTCGAAGCCTGGGGCCTTCATGTTCTTCGACGATTTGATATAGGCCGTCAATTCGTCAGCTGAGATCTCCAACTCCTCCGAGAAGTCGTTGGGAATCAAATGGATGTTGTTAGCATGCTCGTTGACGGCTGCTTCGTGTGGACTGACGATGTTCTGCCCAAGATTGTGTGAGCTGACGAAGTGACGACCTATTTCAGCGACCTTCTCTGCAGGAGTTATCAAGCGATCCTTAGAGCCATTATTGTCTAGTGGGATCAAAGGTGGAATGGGCCGAGGCTTGGATTTTAGAATTTTGGTCATTTTCCAGAACGGCTTAGCATAATCTGGGAGAGTGCGGATCTTATTCGAGAAGTCGTTATTTTTGAGGTCCACCATTCTGGCCTTGATAATTTTTGTGATTAGATTGCAGCGTGCCTTAAGCTCAGGCAGTCCAGTACGCTGAAACTGCCTGCGAGTGACATTCCGCAATCGAATCAAATCTTTGGTGAGTGTATCGATGTTTAAGGAGTTGCTTACCTGCCGAGCCGTCGGTACGTGTTGCTCTCGGGCCGCCGTGATCGCCTCCTCGATAGCGCACAGCTGGCGGTCGATACTTTCCGGCGTCTCCGGACGCACCTCGTAGTCGACGGTGTTATCGACGCACTGCTGGAAACGCTGCCAGTTCACTCGGTGGTAATTCCGCCGTAACTGCTGGTGCCGATTGACCGAGGAGCCCAGTTCCGCCACCACCGGTTAGTGATCCGAACTGAGCTCCTGGTATACAACCGGCTGCGAGACGTGGTCACTCAGGTTTGTTACGTAGAGGTCGAGCGTTGCGTGGGCACCGGACCGACTCAGCCGAGTGGGGGAATCCGGGCTCAGGATCGTGTAGTGGCCTTCCTCCATGTCGTTGCTCCAGATGGTGCCGTTTCGATTGCCGCGACTGTTGCCCCAGGCTTGATGTTTGGCATTCAAGTCGCCGGCAATGATATACTGGCCTTGCCTCCGCGTCAGCTTGACGATATCCCTCCGAAGGGCAGCCGATGATCCATCGCCGGCTTTGGCTTGCGTTGGACAGTACGCCGCGATGAGCGCGATTGTGCCGACCGAAGTGGTGATTTCGACACCGATGGCCTCGATGACACTGAGCTGGAAGCTTGGAAGCAGACGACAGTTGATGTTGTAGCGAAGAGCGATGGCCACACCACCTCCCCTGGTCGGCCGGTCGAGTCGCACGATGCGGAAGTCCGGGATGTTGATGTTCACCTCCGGTTTTAGGTGCGTTTCGGTGATGAACGCCACGTCTATTTCCTTCTCCTCAAGGAAATCCTTCAGCTCAATTATTTTGCTCTTGAGCGAGCAAGCGTTCCAGTTGACCAGGCCCACCCTAGCAGCCATTTTCGATGATGAACATGCGCGCGGGGAGAGCATTTTTTCTTATAACCAATAAAGATGGCTCATTAGTCCCTCCTCTTTGTTGTCCGGTATGACTGCAAATATTGTGTAACCGTCAAACACTCACCAAAGGGGCGTGGCTACAGGTTCAACTTTATTAATTACAAGAAAGGAGCTCCTCCGCGCGTGCGAGCCATTTCGTTCGAGATGTCGCGGAGAGCAGACCGTAGTACCACCTTCGGCATCGGCGGAGCTCCTACCGGAAATTTTATTCCCGGCGATGTTGTGGGCCGCGCGGTCGTCGTCGTCAGCATCAACAGCACTGAGATGGAATTTTCTTGCGTGTCTCTACGATGGCGGCTATGGTGGTGATTATCTCTGCTACGGTTGCGTCTGAAGTGTCATCAGTGAAAGCAGCTCTTAAGCCATAATTTGAGGCGAGACGAATTTTGATCAAAGTTCATATTAATCGCTTGGTGATGGCTGATAGTTTCCGTCGGTGGCGGAATCACGACCGTGCGTCAAGGACGCAACAAAAATTTATTCGCATGGATAGCATCAATACCAGTGAAATTTCCCCTCAAGATTATTATTTTAGTTGATAGACTGCTAGTTTCAGGTTTAATTTCCATCCATGCAAATACATTTTTGCAGCCTCTCCTTCCGACGCACGCTCTTCGTTCCTACCGATAGCGTAGGTAGCGCTCGTAACAGGATCGTTGCGACAGAGAATCCAACGATGGCAATCTGTTGCGGTGTAGCGGTAGAACCATAGAGCCAGCATCTGCATTTGAGTGAAATACTCTTGTGATATTCTGACTAAGGGTATGCGATAACACACTTTTTCCTAACGAAACGAAACGGAACGAAATTTAAAATATCTATGTTGATTCGGATCGAAACGAAACGAAATATGGATTTACTTTCGAAACTTCGAAACGAAACGAAATCAAGGTTCATTTTATTCGAAATTTTTCGAAACGAAACGAAATTTCATTTTTTTTTCGCGAAATTTGGATTAAATTGGTTTTACATTATGTACGCAATTCGGATTTCACTTTTTCGAAGTCAAATAACTGTTTTACGACCAATATAGTTATAATAACAGAAGAGGCAGTCTGTGATAAATCACCGCATTCTCGCCGCATATACCATTGACGATAAGGCAATAATCCAGCATTTATGCCGCTTTCATATCAGAAAGTATAATAAAATAGAAATTGTGGGATTTTTCATATACGGATTCTATTTTGGTTGGAAACCTTAGTTCACTTAAGAATAATGTAATTATGCTGAAGCATTCTTCATATTGTTTTGTCAGCGTGGTTTTAAAGTATTCCCAAAAAATATTTTAAGTTTTATAGCGCTCTTGAAAACCTTAATTCACTCTACAAGAGTGTTATACAACCAGCATAAATCCAAAATGTTACAAGGGTTGAGCTAATTCAAAATCAGAAAATTAATGCTTAAATTTATTTTTTTATTTAGTGGGATAATTAATTATGTATCCACATCTGCCAGGCGCATACACAGATAGAGAATTGATATTTGAAAAGGGCGTAACAGCCAAAACTTATTCTTTCTTATTATTCGTCTACATACAAAAAGCATACATTTGCTCACTAGAAGAATCCTTTGCATCTTTCTAAAATGCACAAATAAATGTACTTCAGATTGTATTTCACAGACCCATAGTCTTATGTACAATCAGCTCGACGAACTGAGCTATTGTCTGTGTGTCCTTGGCATATGAGAACAGCTGTTATGATCAGTATGAGCTAAAAGCAATCATAAGTAAAGAACTTTCAGCAATTTTAATGATCTTTCAATCCGTTCTGGATTTTTTTTTGCAAATTCTAGAAAATGCCACTAATCTTCAATGTTCCTTACATATTGTGGAAATAGTCGAAGACGAGCTTAGCTTGATTAACTGTACCCATCGTAATTGCTAATCATGATTGTCCGAGAAACAAAAAAGTAATTCTTATTGTATACTTGCTTCGGAGTTTCCAAATCATGACCAATAACGATGCTGGTCACGTCCTTACAGTCAATTTGAGATTAGGAGAGGAAAATTAGTTTAACACCCATTGTTATAAAACAACGGTTTTCAACCTTTTTCTTGAGAGGTACCCTTCGAACTTTAGCATTAATTGAGGAACCCCCTATGATTTTTTTGCTGTAAATGAAAATAATCGTAGCTCTTAAAGTATATCAAAAATGGACCTGAAATCTAACGGAATATATGGTTCTCCAAAATTTCAGAAATTTTCATTTTTTTTTAACTTCCCAATGAAAATTAAGTTCTTACATCGAGGGACTGACTGTAGGAAATGTATTGACTATTGAAAGGAGGCTTCCGAGCCTCTTGAAAGAAGGCTTCCGTGCCTCTTGAAAGGAGGCTTCCGAGCCTCTTGAAAGGAGGCTTCCGAGCCTCTTGAAAGGAGGCTTCCGAGCCTCTTGAAAGGAGGCTTCCGAGCCTCTTGAAAGGAGGCTTCCAGGCCTCTTGAAAGGAGGCTTCCAGGCCTCTTGAAAGGAGGCTTCTAGGCCTCTTGAAAGGAGGCTTCCAGGCCTCTTGAAAGGAGGCTTCCAGGCTTCTTGTATGGAGGCTTGAGCCTCTTGAAAGGAGGCTTCCAGGCCTCTTGAAAGGAGGCTTCCAGCCTCTTGAAAGGAGGCTTCCGAGCCTCTTGAAAGGAGGCTTCCGAGCCTCTTGAAAGGAGGCTTCCGAGCCTCTTGAAAGGAGGCTTCCGAGCCTCTTGAAAGGAGGCTTCCGAGCCTCTTGAAAGGAGGCTTCCGAGCCTCTTGAAAGGAGGCTTCCGGGCCTCTTAAAGGAGGCTTCCGAGCCTCTTGAAAGGAGGCTTCCGAGCCTCTTGAAAGGAGGCTTCCGAGCCTCTTGAAAGGAGGCTCCCGATCCTCTTGGAAGGAGGCTTCCGAGCCTCTTGAAAGGAGACTTCCGAGCCTTTTAAAAGAAGGAGGAAAGAAAAAAAAAAGAAAGTTTAAAGAAGAAAGCTTTAAAGAAGATTTCCGGGCCTCTAGAAAGGAGGCTTCCAACCCTCTTGAGAGTAGGCTTCCGAGTCTTTTAAAATTAGGCTGTCGAGCCTGTTTAAAAATCCCTTCCGAGCCCCTTGAAAAGATTCGAGACTTTTAAAAGAAGCAGAAATAAATGGAAATTTCTAGAAAAACAGCTTGGCTTCCGGGCCTTTTAAAAGAAAGTTTTTGAGCATCTTAAAATGATGTTTCCGGGTCGCTTAAAAGGTGGCTTCCGAGCTGCTTGGAAGTAGGCTTCCGAGAAGCGTATAAGGATGCTCCCAATTCTTTTGCAACGAAGCAACTGAGCTTTTCGGGAAAAATTCTTCATGTTTTAGTTAAGAATCATATTTTTAACATATTATTCAACATTCTGTTTTGACCCGGTAGATTGCATAGAAGATTTTTTAAATTTGTTCATTCGAGGTTTTGCCCTTTTGATCTTTTTCCCACATCTCTTCATCCATTGTACTGGTTGTGGAGGACAGGTTTCAATAAGCTATGATTTACTGATCGCCATGCATAGGATAAGGGAGGTAATTTGGACCACCAGTTCGACGGCTCATATTTTGGACCACGGAATTTGAACCTCTTAGTGGTGAAAAATAATAACCTTCGTTAGGGTGGTCCAAAATACATCCTTTACCGTATTATGTACAAGAGAAAATAAAAAATAAAAAACTTTATCAATAAGTTTGGATTAAAATTGTAATTCATCCGCCATTAAGCATTTCGTCCGAGGTACCCCCGGCCCGGCGAAAGTACCCTCAGGGGTACATGTACCCCAGGTTAAGAACCGCTGTTATAAAAGCCCGAGGAATGCTCTGGATCTCCGTGAGCGTTACGGGAAAGGAATCGTTAGTTAGTAGAGAAGGTAATTCATGTGAAGCACTGAATATTTATTGTAAACATATTTTTTTTGAAAACAAGAAGAAGAAAACTGTGTTTCAAATCAATCCAACACAATTAAATGTGCTCCGTTTAATAAGCTTCTATAATGCGATCGATTCCGCACTAAATAATTATGTGTTCTTCGATGCAGACATTAGTTTTATCACTTCGCGTTCTCCCACACTAGCTGGCGTGATCAGCATCTACAAGATCGATTGTACACTGGTTAAACAAATTTCTGCTAAGCGAGGGAGATTTTTTTCACTTCGCGTTCTCTCGGACTAGCTGCCGTCCCATAATCAGCAGCAACACGATCGATTCCGCATTAATATTGTACAAATAGTAAAAAATATCACAAAATATAAATTTGACACTTTTAAACACTGAAGACGTTTTATAGAAAAAAAACTACATACGTATTTTTCTACTAAGAACGGGGTTATGTAGTAAGCGTTAATAGAAACAAATGTATAACCCAAAGTTTTGAAAACAACTTAACGATTTTGTTCAGCGGCGCAGCCAAGATTTTTGATAATATATTGAATGGTTTAAGTTTGAATTTGTTTCGAAATTCCGCGGAATTTCGTTACATTTCGTTAGAAGCTAGTTTTTTCTAGCGAAATTTTTGTAATTTTACGAAACGAAACGAAATCAAGAAATGCGATTTCGCTATGCTAAAATTCCGCGAAATTCCGCGGAATTTCGTTTCGAACCACTTGAAACGAAATTTTTCGAAATACCGCATATGCTTTTTTTTTTTTTTTTTTTTTTTTTTTTTTAACTAATTTTATTTGCTAATTATCTAATTTGTTTATTTATTTGTTTATTTATTAAAATAATTCAACTGACAATGAATGTCTAAATGAATATTAAATTAGTTATACATGCATTCATCTCTTAGACTAGGTGTTCCGTGTTTTCTTAACACTATCATCCTTATTTGCTATGTTTACGCTTTTAGTTATTATTAATACATTTCAATTGCCTCTGGCAGTTAGAATTTTTTCCTCTGGTTGAATTGAACCATGTAGGAATTACAATGTTTTCTACTTAAACTAAACTTAACCTATTTTATACTAAGGGTATAAGGAGTTAATCGTTGCAATAGAAGATTGCAACGATTTTTGTCTAAAATTGGAAATTATTTTGTTGGACATTTGTTGCAATGTCTCAATATTAGAAATTCTATGAAGTTCATTGGTACTATACCACGGAGGCAACTTCAGAATCATTTTCAAAATTTTATTTTGAATCCTCTGGAGTGCCTTCTTTCTGGTATTGCAGCAACTAGCCCATATTGGCACAGCATACAACATGGCAGGTCTAAAAATTTGTTTGTAAATCAAAAGTTTGTTCTTAAGACAAAGTTTTGATTTTCTGTTTATAAGTGGATATAGGCACTTAATATATTTGTTACATTTGGCTTGAAGGCCTTCAATGTGATTTTTAAAAGTTAATTTTTGATCTAGCAGAAGTCCTAAATATTTAGCTTCGCTAGACCAATTAATTGGAACCCCATTCATAGTGACAATATGTCTGCTAGAAGGTTTCAAATAAGAAGCTCTCGGCTTATGTGGGAAAATTATAAGCTGAGTTTTGGAAGCATTCGGGGAAATTTTCCATTTTTGCAAGTAAGTGGAGAAAATATCCAAACTTTTTGCAATCTACTACAAATGACACGAAGGCTTCGCCCTTTGGCTGAAAGGCCCGTGTCATCTGCAAACAAAGATTTTTGACACCCTGGTGGTAAATCAGGTAAGTCAGAAGTAAAAATGTTATACAATATGGGCCCCAGTATGCTGCCTTGGGGACACTAGCCCTTACAGGTAATCTATCAGATTTAGTATTCTGATAGTTTACCTGCAGCGAGCGATCTGATAAATAATTTTGGATCAGTTTAATGATGTACAGAGGAAAATTAAAATTCATCAATTTTACAATCAAACCTTCATGCCAAACACTGTCAAATGCTTTCTCTATATCAAGAAGAGCAACTCCAGTCGAATATCCTTCAGATTTGTTGAGCCGAATTAAGTTCGTAACTCTTAATAACTGATGAGTGGTTGAATGCCCATGGCGAAAACCAAATTGCTCATCAGCAAAAATAGAATTGTCATTAATATGAACCATCATTCTATTTAAAATAATCTTTTCAAATAGTTTGCTTATTGAAGAAAGCAAACTGATTGGGCGATAACTAGAAGCATCAGCTGGATTTTTGTCCGGCTTCAAAATTGGAACAACTTTGGCGTTTTTCCATTTATCTGGGAAGTATGCCAATTGAAAACATTTGTTAAATAAATTAACTAAAAAGGATAAAGAGCTCTCAGGAAGTTTTTTGATAAGTATGTAGAAAATACCATCATCACCCGGGGCTTTCATATTTTTAAATTTTCTAGTAATAGATCTCACTTCATCCAAATTGGTTCCCAACGAAGGGTCAAAAACATTCTCTTGATTGAGAATGTCTTCGAAGCTCCGTGTAACCTGATTCTCAATTGGACTAGTGAGACCTAGACTAAAATTATGGGCACTCTCGAACTGCTGAGCAAGTTTTTGAGCCTTTTCGCCATTTGTTAATAAAATTTTATTTCCCTCTTTAAGCGCTGGAATTGGCTTTTGAGGTTTTTAAGAATTTTGTTAATTTCAAAAGGGTTTCGAACTGGGATCCAACTTCGAGACATTATTCTCAAAGTTGGTATTTCTCAGAATAGCGAAACGTTTTTTAATTTCATTTTGCAAATCTCGCCAAATAACTTTCAACGCGGGATCGCGAGTTCTTTGGTATTGCCTTCTTCTCACATTTTTAAGACGGATCAGTAGCTGAAGATCGTCGTCAATAATAATGGAGTTGAATTTAACTTCACATTTCGGAATTGCAATGCCTCTGGCTTCGACAATTAAATTTGTCAAAGATACGAGAGCATTATCAATATCACTTTTGGTATCGAGAGGAATATCAACATCAAAATTCCTATCGATATACGTTTTATATAAATCCCAATCAGCTCTATGATAATTAAAAGTAGAGCTGATTGGATTATAAATGGCTTCTTGTGAGATTTCAAATGTCACAGGAAGGTGATCAGAGTCAAAGTCAGCATGAGTTACCAATTGGCCACACAGCTGACTTGAATCCGTTAAAACTAAATCAATTGTAGAAGGATTTCGACTGGAAGAAAAACAAGTTGGTCCATTGGGATATTGAATAGTATAATATCCCGCAGAACAATCTTCAAATAAAATTTTACCATTGGAATTGCTTTGAGCATTATTCCATGAACGGTGTTTGGCATTGAAGTCACCAATTACGAAGAATTTTGATTTGTTGCGAGTCAAAATTTGAAGATCAGCTTTCAACAAATTCTTTTGCTGCCCATTGCATTGAAAAGGCAAGTAGGCTGCAATGAAGGAAAATTGTCCATAATTTGTTTCAACAGAAACTCCCAAGGTTTCAAAAACTTTGGTTTCAAACGAAGAAAATAATTTATGTTTGATACGTCTATTAATGACAATGGCGACCCCACCACAGGCGCTGTCAAGACGATCATTTCTGTAGATAAAATAGTTTGGATCTCTTTTAATGGAGAGTCCTGGTTTTAAATACGTTTCAGTTATAATGGCAATATGCACATTATGAACTGAAAGGAAGTTGAATAATTCATCTTCCTTACCCTTTAGAGAGCGGGCATTCCAATTTAGAACTTTCACACAATTATTTGGATCCATTGAAACGAAGTCCGATAACAATTTTTTGTGTGTACTTTATACCAACCTGAACAGCTCCAGGAATGGTATTTGCTTTGAACATTGCATCAATCATGTGATGCAATTGTTCAGTTAAAAAATCAAAATCGGAAGCAGTCATGCTACCTGAATCGGCAACATGACCGTTATTTTCCGTTGGGACATGGGTATAAACCTCATTTTGAGAAGAGAAATTTTGTCTACCAGCAGCGATGTTTGCATACGTAGGTACATTGGAAAAATTGGAATTTACTGAAGTGCTTGCTACCCGTTGACGAGCGGCAAAATTTGTTTGTGAATTGTGGTGGGTATGAATTGCTCGACCGGTAACCGGTTTCGAAATTTGAACGTTTGAAAATTTCTACCCGTCGAATCTGGGATCCGACTGGAATTTCCCGTCATCAATTTTGCACGGGAATTCAAAACTTTTTTGGGGGCATTCCCAGAAATTGGATTTATGATTGCCCCCACAGTTTGCGCACTTAAATTTATTGGAATCTTCTCTCACAGGACATGCGTCCTTGGCGTGAGAGGTTCCACCACAAATCATGCATTTAGCATCCATGTGACAATGTTTGGTTCCATGACCCCACTTTTGGCACTTACGGCACTGGGTAGGGTTTTGGAAATTTCCCCCAGGCCTGCGGAAATGTTCCCATGTAACACGGACATGAGACATAATACAGGCCTTTTCCAAACTTTTCATATTATTTAGTTCACTTTTGTTAAAATGAACTAAATAAAATTCTTGAGAAATGCCTCTCTGGGAAGTACCAGAGTGGGATTTCTTTTTCATCTTAATTACTTGGACTGGTGAAAATCCAAGTAATTGAGAAATTTCAATTTTAATCTCATCCAGTGATTTGTCATCACTGGGGAGACCTTTCAAGACGACTTTGAACAATCGCTCAGTTTTGTCATCGTATGTGAAGAATTTATGGCGCTTCTCAGTTGAATACTGAAGAAGACGTTTGCGATCGTCAAAGGATCCCGGCAAAACGCGGCAGTCACCCTTCCTGGCAATCTGAAATGAAACCTTGATCCCCTGAAGGCTACTCAATATCTCATTCGTGAAGCCCGAAAACTCGGCAACAGATACCACAATTGGCGGAATCCTTTGCTTTTTCGCATGAATCGAATCACCTGGGCTAGAGGTAGATTCGATTTGCTCAATTTCATCATTAATCAAATCGAACTGATTGCTCAGTTCGATTGGAGAAGAATTATTTCCGATATTAGAGTTAGAAGGAATATCTGAATTCTCCAGCTTCCTTCTATTTTTTCCGCGCTTGGGCAGGACGGTCTTGAAACCTTGTTTCTTTGAAGGAAGTGGAGAATTCAGAGACTCCCCCTTCCTCTTGTTTTTGTTAATGCTCATTGCTGAGCGTGGAGACGTGACCTTCTAAGAGGTTTTTTCCCAGAACGGTTTCCCTGCAGGATTACCACCGCTTGTCGGAATTTTACTTCCGCAAACGGGTCCAACGTAAAACGAAGGCACGGGTCCTTGCAAAGATCGTAACGGGATCAGTGGGTACAAATAGCGCTAAGAAGCACCGTTGAAATTAAAATAGCTTCGGGTAGTATTAAAAACTTCCTTCCGCAAAGAGAGAAAGAACCGCACAGCACGAAAGCACGATGCGGTCTGACCGCATATGCTTAATTCTGACTATCGGATGGTTGCTGTTGTGTTGGTGATTAGAAATCCGCATGATCTGAAATCTGTCCTTTTCAGGGCATTAAATTTTTCATTGGAGGAATTCGGTTTGACTGAGAGTAAATTCATGAGATTGTTGCAATAAATCAGCAGCAGTAACGCAAAAATTCATAAGATTCAATCCATCATTCGACTTCTGCAGAGTAAGTGATTAAAAATCCATCGAAAGAAAAAGACGCTATTAGCGTTTGAAATCTATCCTAATTTCACGACGGTCTCGAATTTGGAAATTTCCGTTTTACATCCTGTATCTGAGTCTTCCTCTTAGACGTAGTTTACGTCAAAAAATTATTTCTACTTAACCTTCCTTCCAAACATAATGGTGGTCCTGAAAAGAACCGATTCATTTCCACTTATGTGCCTCATCAACAGCACGACGTTGATTGCCAGATTCAACGATGCTGTTGGAAACACGGATGTAAAGTTGTATTGCTGTTGCCAGGACCGCCACCACAACTTGATGAAAAATTTCATCCGCATCATCACTCATAATTCTCAATCAACGAGCGCTCCCGTGCGAACGAAATCGTCCGTTCTCCGTGACATGCAGAATGAAAATGACACGCGCACGCGAAACGCGGCGCTTTTGACGTAAACTACGTCTAAGGGGAAGACTCAGATACAGGGTGTAAAACCGAAATTTCCAAATTCGAGACCGTCACGAAATTAGGATAGATTTCAAACGCTGATAGCGTTCTTATCTTTCGATGGATTTTCGACATTTGCTTATCAATCGATTCAGAAACTCTCCAGCAATTTGCCAATTCTATTGATACTATTGATTATCAACGTTAAACTATTGAAAATGTTGTTTCTTTCCAAACCGGGTGGAAAATTCAATCCCGTTCATAAATCCCCAACACGGACATCAGATTGCAGTAAGGTACGGGCCTTTTGATCCACTGCTTCGTTTTCCCTGTGTATAAAAAGCCCCGTGTTTCGCGTGCGCGCGTCATTTTCATTCTGGATGTCACGGCGAGCGGACCAGGGCGTCCAGAAGCGGTCCCAGTGACAACGGCTGTCTCAGTGGTGTGGTGGTGCGGATGAAATTTTTTCGGTCAGTGGTGGTGGCGGTCGTGGAAGCAGCAGCACGCTAACGTCGGTAGTTGAATCCCAAGCAAGTATCGGAAGGAGACCATGCAAAAAATTGATTCGCATTATGACTGAAAAAATTGTATGGCGTCAGTATTGATGTTTGCTACAGATTTTTTGACGTAAACTTCGTCTAATGGGTAGACTCAGATACAGGGTTTAAAACTGAAATTTCCAAATTCGAGACTGTCACAAAAATTAGGATAGATTTCAAACGCTAATAGCGTCTTTAACTTATTTTCGACATTTGCTTATCAATCGATTCGGAAACCCTTCAGCAATTTGCCAATTCTATTGATACTATTGATTATCATTAATGCTTAATTTTTTTTCTACAACAAATATGATTTTGAAAAAGTATCACCGGCGCGTGCTTACTCGCAATCTACATGCTGATACATTTACAGTTACATCAAACAACTGAAAACCGAAATACGCCACTCCAAAATTACGAGGTGACAATGTTAAAAAGAGACAGAAGATAGGAAAAATAACACGGTGTGTAGTGCCTCCCAGAGTCACCTTTAGAACCACTTTCATTGATGGTAGCCGATCGTTAGTACTTCATGTCAAATATCATATCATATCATATCATAACATAGCAAAGAATATTGTGGTCAAATTTCATAAAATTTGGTCAACAAAAACCCCCCCGACAATAATAGAACAAAACCTGCCAAAGCCGTCATTCCTCCTACATCATACAAGAAAATTTAAACTGAGCGCTGCTAATGTTAATGACGACGACCGCGCGACCCACACCATTGCCGGGAATAAAATTTCCGGTAGGAGCTCCGCCGATGCCGAAGGTGGTACCACGGTCTGCTCTCCGCGACATCTCGAACGAACTGGCTCGCGCGCGCGGAAGAGCTGCTTTCTTGTAATGAATTAAGTTGAACCTGTAGCCACGCCCCTTGGGGGGGGGGGGGGGGGTTGTGACGGTTACACAATATTTGCAGTCATACCGGACAACAAAGAGGCGGGACTAATGAGCCATCTTTATTTATTATAAGGAAGCTGCTCTCCCGCGCGCACGTTCATCTCATCATTCCAGTTCGAGACAGCAACACGTACGGACGTGTTTTTTGCTCGCGCATTTTGACGTAGGACTTACGTCTCTCTTTACTATACCGGGTGTCATTTCAAATTTTTCAAATCGACCGCGTTACGCTGTGTTGAAAGATTTCAAACGTAAATAGCTTTTGCCCTATTGAACAGTTTTCTGCAGTTAACCACTCAATCAACAGCTTTCAAGTATGCCTTTCATATTCATGCTTGATAATATCCGAAAACTTGTTTCAATAGGCCCAAAACTGTTTTCAAAGCAAAATATTGCATTCACGAGAACCTATAAATATGAGTACCGCATCATTCTTGCATCATTCCATTGCCACGCTCTGATTGGTGCAGACGTCAGCGAATGAGCTCTCGCTAGGTCAGGAAGGCATAAAAAGCGCAGCACGTTTTTTCCTCTCAATCTGACCCTGAGATCTGACAAGAACAGGCAAAGCAACCGCATCGCCAGAACTTTTGAAGTGTTGCTCCATCGTCTCAGCTACGCAATCGCAAACTTAAGCTTTCTCAAGAGCAAGGCAGAATCGTCAGCATCATCGGCATTTTCGGTCCGGCATTGTCGAGGCCACCGCACAAAGGAGAAGCCTACCGCACAGTAAGCGCGGCTCGGCGGTGTGACAATAGACTGTCAATGAAAACACTGAACAAGATGAATTATTGACAGTGGCTGATTTTCTACCCGCCACTTCCACAGCCAGGCGCTATCGTATATGCGCAAATAGCCAGCATGAGTTAACCTCCAGAAATTGATATGGCGAAAGACATCTAACGCGGGTTTTCTCAAAATTAGGAACTTTTCATGAAAAACTGTATTGTACCGGTTATGATGGGTGGTGTTCGCTAGTACGCCTACCAAATATTTTTGACGTAGGACTTACGTCTATCTTTACTGTACCGGATGTCATTTTAAAATATTAAAATCGACCGCGTTACGCTGTGTTGAAAGATTTTAAACGTTAATAGCGTTCGTCTCAGTGGACGAATTTCTGTGGTAAGCCCCTCAATCGACAGATTTCAAGTATGCCTTTCATGTCCATGCTTGATAAGACCCGAAAAACTTGTTTCAATAGGCATGAAATTGTTTTCAATGAAATACATTGAGATCAAGGGAACCTATAAATATGGGTACCGCATAATTATTGCATCATTCCATTACCACGTTCTGATTGGTGCAGACACCAGCGAATAAGCAGCCGCTGGGTCTGCCGAGAAGCCATAAAATAGCGCAACGCGATTTTGACGTAGGACTTACGTCTCTCCTTACTATACCCGAGCAAAGGCAGATAACTGAAATAATATCAAACTGATAACATGCTAAGTTATCCTTATTATCATTTTGATATTCAGTTATCAATCACGTGATTAACTGATAATTGAATAATAACAAATTTTATTATCAATACAAATTTGCCATTTTCTTTAAATTCTCGCGTTGTTCAAATATCGTACTAAACATTCTATTCTTTCAAACAAACTAACTTGTGGGAGCAACTTCCCTATGGACATATTTTATGGTGAATGGTCATCCCAACTTGTTTAACGCGAGGTAAAACTCTACCATATAAAACTGCGAATCTTTCTTTAATCAGATTTACCATACAGATTAGGATTTAGGTTTATCCAGCGTTCCATTCTCACCATAATGGCGGATGCTAAAAAAGTGTGACAAGAACTGTTTCTTAACACTGAGCTGAAATGTTCGTCTAAGCAGACGATGATTTTCCCTGTTACCAACGATATCTATAGATTCTTTTATTTTCTGGAATTTGCGCAAGAGTTCAAGTTGTCTTATTTGTTTTATACTATGCTTATTGACTTTACTTTCATTTCATGTGTCGTTGAATAATGAAGTATATATGTATCTGAGAACCATACGATGTAGGAGTTGAATTAAAACTTAACGTGGACTTGCAACTCCCGAAAAATATGATCCAAGGGCATGTGCTCATTCAGGAATGGTGAATACTCTTGACTAACCGCCTACTTTGCAGGACAACGTCTATATGTAAAATGAGTTTGCATTTGTTTGAGGCAATATAATTCACTAACGGCAATATAATTCATCTTGAAATCCGCAGTGTTCAAATATATGGGAAAGCGAAGAATTTAACTGTCGGATAATCAAGAAATTGCAACGATCTGATGTGATTTGGAGAAAACAATCATGGTCGCACTGACGTCGATCTAAGTGCAGCGCTGCAATATGCTCAACTATTGACAGTTTTGAACTTAGGTTTGAACGTAAAATACGAATCCGGGCAAAATCGTTATATGCAGTCAAACCTCCACGATAGTTAAGGGTCGGTCGACTCATGGAAGTATCGAGATGTAGAATGGAAGATTATTAAGAAGATGTACTGTCATCATAGTAACCCATAAATCAATTTTTAGTGTTGAAAAATTTGCTTTTATGAGTCGATATTAAGTCATAGAACATCGACTCCTGATCCTTCACTGCATATAAATAAGAATGAGTTGAGATTTCTGTTGTCTACAAATAACAACATTTTTCATGGATTAATTCTTTTTGGGATCAGCAGAGTTCAAACATGCATATGAAAACACAAACTTTCGACAGTATGCATAAATACTTAAAAATATTAGCGAAAAAGTACGTCGTATCTATGATTAAATGATCAAAGAGCCCTGATTGGGAAAGCATGAAATACAGTCAATACAGTCCACCCCATTTAAGGCAACACATGATTTCTGTCTTATTTAAATTCTAAAAAAAAAAAATGATTGTTCAGTTTTTCTATTATTAATAGTTTTGGGCCCCCGTTTTGGTTTGTTGGCATTAGAAATATGTTATATGGTTTGAAAGTTTTCTAGAATCTGTAAAAAGTACAAATCAGATGTTCCCAAAACGGGGGAGCACTGTGTTTCAAAAACTATCAGACAAATGCCATAACAACCAAACTAGCAACCGCATCTTTGTTTGAGGAATATCATGGATACTAGAAATACCGCACGAATACTATTGCTGGACAATGGTTAATACTATCGCAAAGTTTAGAGTTACTTGCCCCTTGAGAGAACAAGTAACTCACTGCGACATACAAGATTTTGGTTTTGTTTGAATAAATCCTAGCACTGAAATCGATTTACAGTGTTGCACTGCTAGCAACCTAATGATTGACAATAAGTGAGGAAAACTAACCTGAGGAAGATCGGGAACGATTGCCTAGTATTAATATATTTATTTAATTGGTCACAACAGAAAAAAAAAGTGTTCAATAAAAGGACGATGAACTGTATTTATCCTAATTGATTGTCGACTTTCTATTTTGAATTAAATTCGGTTTTCATTTTCGTTATGTTAAATGGTAATTCAACCAAAATGATAACAATTCTAGTTATCAATATAATTTGATAATAAAGTTTGTTATTAATAAGTTATTCTGCTTTGCACTATGTCCAGCCAACTGTTATATATGGTCATGGCATCATGATTTGATTATAAATAGTCTTCAGTAAATACAATATTGTAGGAAGCGTAGTGCTCTTCTCGTTTGCTCCACCAGAAAGCGTAATTGGGTGAGTGCCCAGGGATGTCGCCGTACAATCACGTGATTCGAGTTCGAACCCCAGTGAATGCCAACATTTTGACGTAGGACTTACGTCTCTCTTTACTATACCGGGTGTCATTTCAAATTTTTCAAATCGACCGCGTTACGCTTTTTTTTTTTTTTATTCCTTTCTTTATTTGGAAGGCACTCTGTGTCACTTAACCGCTACTGTGCCGATATCTACTGTGGTATTCTGCAGCCAGAATCCACACAGAATCTATTTTTTTAGATTTCCATTACCATTATTGTTGTCGTTGCCAGTCCATCTAGTCGTGAGTCCATTGTGTCCGTTTGTCCATGCCGTGTATCCATTGATCGTTGCATTGTTCGGTTGCCATTTATCCGGGTAACGTTAGAGGAATCCCTCCGAGAAGAACAAGTTGTCGGTCGTCATCAGGCAGCCGTGACGGTAAGGCGCGTACCTCAAACGCCACCGTATGGACTGCGGATCCGGCGACTGACGAGGGTTTGGTGGAGGGGCTGGGAATCGAACCCATGGCCATTCGCTTGTAAGGCGAACGTGTAGCCAACTACGCAACGGGACCCCCTACCGCGTTACGCTGTGTTGAAAGATTTCAAACGTAAATAGCTTTTGCCCTATTGAACAGTTTTCTGCAGTTAACCACTCAATCAACAGCTTTCAAGTATGCCTTTCATATTCATGCTTGATAATATCCGAAAACTTGTTTCAATAGGCCCAAAACTGTTTTCAAAGCAAAATATTGCATTCACGAGAACCTATAAATATGAGTACCGCATCATTCTTGCATCATTCCATTGCCACGCTCTGATTGGTGCAGACGTCAGCGAATGAGCTCTCGCTAGGTCAGGAAGGCATAAAAAAGCGCAGCACGTTTTTTCCTCTCAATCTGACCCTGAGATCTGACAAGAACAGGCAAAGCAACCGCATCGCCAGAACTTTTGAAGTGTTGCTCCATCGTCTCAGCTACGCAATCGCAAACTTAAGCTTTCTCAAGAGCAAGGCAGAATCGTCAGCATCATCGGCATTTTCGGTCCGGCATTGTCGAGGCCACCGCACAAAGGAGAAGCCTACCGGACAGTAAGCGCGGCTCGGCGGTGTGACGATAGACTGTCAATGACAACACTGAACAAAATGAATTATTGACCCGCCACTTCCACAGCCAGGCGCTATCGTATATGCGCAAATAGCCAGCATGAGTTAACCTCCAGAAATTGATATGGCGAAAGACATCTAACGCGGGTTTTCTCAAAATTAGGAACTTTTCATGAAAAACTGTATTGTACCGGTTATGATGGGTGGTGTTCGCTAGTACGCCTACCAAATATTTTTGACGTAGGACTTACGTCTATCTTTACTGTACCGGATGTCATTTTAAAATATTCAAATCGACCGCGTTACGCTGTGTTGAAAGATTTTAAACGTTAATAGCGTTCGTCTCAGTGGACGAATTTCTGCGGTAAGCCCCTCAATCGACAGATTTCAAGTATGCCTTTCATGTCCATGCTTGATAAGACCCGAAAAACTTGTTTCAATAGGCATGAAATTGTTTTCAATGAAATACCTATAAATATGGGTACCGCATAATTCTTGCATCATTCCATTACCACGTTCTGATTGGTGCAGACACCAGCGAATGAGCAGCCGCTGGGTCTGCCGAGAAGCCATAAAATAGCGCAACGCGATTTTTTCCTTTCATTCTGACCGGGACAAGCGAAGCAACTGCATCATTGACTGAACAGCACTTTTAATAGGGAATGAAGTCTGCACCGACCGCTTTTTCGGCTCGTCACCATCGAAGCGACCATCATCATCCGAAACCTAGCCAGCACATCAGCAGTCCACCCTACAGACCCGACAAAGCAGCAATGCTGAGCAGATACCGGCAGCAGCAGCAGAGTCGAGCCGAGACCGGCCGGCATCGGTGCTGAGCCGAGACAGGCTGAAGAAAAGCCACATGATGCAGCATGTATGTCCAAAAAACAAACGGTTCTTCAGAGAGCCAATAATAGAGATCAATATCAATGCTTTCAATACCCTTCGGGATAGAAATTTTACTTGGGTGCCAAATCCAATATTCTAGAGATAAAGTTTTATGCGTGATTTTCATGAAAAGCGTCAAAACTAACAGTGGATAATTTTTCTGATTTAACCGCGAAGTGGACGAAGGACTTCGCTTGACCATGCCTTTAAAGATTCATAAGATGTCCAAATCTCTCACATAATCTTATTTGGATAAAGAAAACACCGATTACAGCTAAAACATTAATAAACTATCAATCGATTTTTCATCAAATGTTGGATTTTTTGGCATTGATCAAGAAATATCTAGATAAACATTGTTTGCTACTGACCGCACACAAAGCGAACGTGACTGAATGATCGTCCCATGTACCAATTCTAAATCTTATCACTCGAAATCCCATGTCCGGGTGTTTCCTTCCTTCTACTACTAACAATGTTGTCTCAGAAAAGAACACGTGCTTCTCACCTGAACTGCAATTCTAAGCTCGCTTTCCCGGCTTATGGCCTGTATCTAGCGAAAAGTCCCGTTAGGAAATAGACGCCAGCAGCGAGCAACAAGCGTAAAAAAGAAGAAGCCCTTCTCGAACGCGTTGATGATGATGACGCTTTGGCTGACAAAGAAGCGGGATACAAGACACTGGCTGATTGGCCCACCAATTGGGAAGCAGAGAAGATTCAAAATAAGGTATAAAAGAAAAGTGCATTCGCTCGCAGAGCATTCAGTCTTTTTTATACCATCACTAGAAATTCGCGGTTATTTGAAAAGATCGTTTTCTTACTTTCTGCACTTAGCCGAAGCAAACAGCCTTTTGACGTAGGACTTACGTCTCTCTTTACTATACCGGGTGTCAATTCAAAATTTCTAAATCGGCCGCGTTACGCTGTGTTGAAAGATTTCAAACGTTAATAGCTTTTACCCTATTGAACAGTTTTCTGCAGTTAACCACTCAATCAACAGCTTTCAAGTATGCCTTTCATATTCATGCTTGATAATATCCGAAAACTTGTTTCAATAAGCCCAAAACTGTTTTCAAAGCAAAATATTGAATTCACGAGAACCTATAAATATGAGTACCGCATCATTCTTGCATCATTCCATTGCCACGCTCTGATTGGTGCAGACGTCAGCGAATGAGCTCTCGCTAGGTCAGGAAGGCATAAAAAAGCGCAGCACGATTTTTTTCTTCTCAATCTGACCCTGAGATCTGACAAGAACAGGCAAAGCAACCGCATCGCCAGAACTTTTGAAGTGTTGCTCCATCGTCTCAGCTACGCAATCGCAAACTTAAGCTTTCTCAAGAGCAAGGCAGAGTTGTCAGCATCATCGGCATTGTCGAGGCCACCGCACAAAGGTTAAGCCTACCGGACAGTAAGCGCGGCTCGGCGGTGTGACGATAGACTGTCAATGACAACACTGAACAAGATGAATTATTGACAGTGGCTGATTTTCTACCCGCCACTTCCACAGCCAGGCGCTATCGTATATACGCAAATAGCCGGCATGAGTTAACCTCCAGAAATTGATATGGCGAAAGACATCTAACGCGGGTTTTCTCAAAATTAGGAACTTTTCATGAAAAACTATATGGTACCGGTTATGATGGATGGTGTTCGCTAGTACGCCTACCAAATATTTTTTTAATTAAGGTGCTTAAATTTGAGAAATCGAACCTTAGATGCCTTTCGCCACACTGCTTTCAGAAAGTTAACTTCTAGTGTGCCCCTGTACGTTCACAGTGGACAATTCATTGATCAAGTTTTCTACGATCTCAAGTTTTCAAGATCTACTAAGAAGTTTTTCGCAGTAGAATCGTTTTAAAAATTTAATTAGCTTGCGTGACAACCCTTTGGGATAGAAATTGTGCTTGGGTGCCAATCCAATATTCTAGAGATAAAATTTTATGCGTGATTTTCATAAATAGCGTCAAAACTAACAGTGGATAATTTTTCTGATTTAACCGCGAAGTGGACGAAGGACTTCGCTTGACCATGCCTTTAAAGATTCATAAGATGTCCAAATCTCTCACATAATCTTATTTGGATAAAAAAAAACACCGATAACAGCTCAAACATTAATAAACTATCAATCGATTTTTCATCAAATGTTGGATTTTTTGGCATTGATAAAAAAATATGTAGATAAACATTGTTTCCGGGTGTTTCCTTCCTTCTACTACTAACAATGTTGTCTCAGAAAAGGACACCCTACTTCCCACCTGAACTGCAATTCTAAGCTCGCTTGCCCGGCTTATTGGCCTGTATCAAGCGAAAAATCCCGTTAGGAAATAGACGCCAGCAGCGAGCAACAAGCGTAAAAAAGAAGAAGCCCTTCTCGAACGCGTTGATGATGATGATGCTTTGGCTGACAAAGAAGCGGGATACAAGACACTAGCTGATTGGCCAAGAGATAGCCAATTGGGAAGCAGAGAAGATTCAAAATTAAGTAGGTATAAAAGAAAAGTGATAGAAATTCGCGGTTATTTGAAAAGATCGTTTTCTTACTTTTTGCACTTAGCCGAAGCAAACAGCCTTTTTCAAGGCTCTAAGAGTTAAAAATAATGTTCTTCAGTCGCTATCGCACGCATTAGGAGGCCCTTCAGTGGAGGGGCTGAGATACAGTCTACATCCCCTGCTGAGCCAACGTGTGGCTTACTTCAGGCAGTCCTTCAGTGGGAAGGTTGCCACTGTCGAGGCTAATATTCCGTGACCGGACATATACTTCCTGAATTTTTTTTAGATGATTCTTGTTCGAGGTAGATTTGATTTCTGTGTCGGTTTGATGAGAAGATTTTGCCAAGGAATGGTATGCAACGCCGATCATTAGCATTAGCATTAGCATTGAGCAATTCGCACAAATTCGTAGGTGGTACAAGCCTGGACTATTGTGTGAGAGTAGCATCACTTTCATCCGTTACCACAGACATTGATTTGGGGCTAATCACTATCTCTTAGATGGAAGCAATGCACTCTCTCCAATAGTCCAGATCTGTCCTGGCCACGTCCTTGCGAATGCTGGGGAAGGGGAAGGATGGTTAGTCGGACACCTACTAAAGAAAGATGCAGAGAACTCTACGACCTCTCATAGGTGCCACGGGAGGTTTTGTTAGTGTGGAAGGTTATAACAGTAGGAATTGTGTTGGTAGGACGTGAAACACAGAAAAAACTATGATAGAAATACAAAGTAGGAAAGGGACGAGCCTGGAATTTAATCCACGACCTCCTGCTCATAAGGCAGAAGTGGTAGCCACTAGACCACCGAGCTCGTCTGGTATGCAACGCCGATTATTTATCCAAAATAGTTGATGTGGAAAATTTGGACATATTATGTATCTTAAAGGCATGGTGAAGTCAAGTCCTACGTCCACTTAGCGGTTATGTCACAGACATTACCCACTGTTCGTTTTTCAAGGCTCTAAGCGTTAAAAATAATGTTCTCCTCCAGTCGCTATCGCACGGATTAGAGGGCCCTTCAGTGGAAGGGCTGAGATACAGTCTACATCCCCTGCTGAGCCAACTTGTGGTTTATTTCAGGCAGTCCTGAGAAGGTTGCCAGATATTTCCTGAATTTTGTTTGATGATTCTTGTTCGAGGTAGATTTGATTTCTGTGTCGGTTTGATGAGAAGATTTTGCCAAGGAATGGTATGCAACGCCGATTATTTATCCAAAATAGTTGATGTGATAAATTTGGACATATTATGTATCTTAAAGGCATGGTCAAGTCAAGTCCTACGTCCACTTAGCGGTTATGTCATAGACATTACCCACTGTTCGTTTTTTCGAAGTGTTTTTTCTCGTTCGTTCGCTGTTTACGTTTTCGCCTGTCGCGTTGGCGTTATTTTCTCCCGGACCCGTCATGGGAGACTCGGTGGCCGATTCGGTCGCTGGAAAAGTGCCTAAGCGCACTGCTCTTGGAGGCGCGGGTAACTCCTCCAAGCAGCTTTTGCAGAGCAACGTGTTCTCGCCGTTGCCGCTTGATGACGCCGGCAATCCGCCGAAAAAGAGGAAGAAGCAGCAATCGCAGCTGCCGCAGGTGCAACCGGAGCGGAAGGAGAAGTGCCCGCCTGTGTTTGTGAAGGGCGATCCGCCGGATTTACGCCCAAAAATTCGCCAGCTGATCGCTAAGGGGCTGAAATGTACTTTTCGGCTCTGCAGCGAGGGCGTGAAAGTGATGCCGGCCAACAGGGACCATCTTCAATCCGTCGTGGAGTTCCTCGAGGTCCACAAGTATGAGTACTACACTCATGACCACCCCGGCACGAAGCCGCTCAAGGCTTTGCTGCGAGGACTTCACGACATGAAGGAGGAAGAGCTCCAAGCAGAGCTTGAAAGTTGCGGACTGAAGCCAGTAACCGTCCACAAGATCGCTCGTCACGACAAGGCGAGGAAATATCGCGACCAGCTTTACCTGATCCATCTGGAGCACGGCTCCACTACCTGGAAGGACCTGAAGCTGGTTGGCGTTATAAATTACACCGTCGTTGACTGGGAGCGATATCGGCCAGTGCTTCGAGATGTCACGCAATGCACCAACTGCTTCAATTTCGGGCACGGCACCAGGAACTGCCGCAAGTGTGGCGAACCCCATCCGACGGACAAGTGCGACAAAATGGAGGGGGCCGATCCCAAGTGCGCCAACTGTGGCGACAAACATCGCGCCACCACAAAGGGCTGCCCAAAGCGAGCCGAGTTCCTGGAAATCCGGAAGTAGGCTTCCACCAGGACTATTCCGAAGAAGAACCGTGTTCCCGTAATCAACGAGGTGAACTTTCCAGCCATCCCGGCTCCCCGTCGTGTGATTCCGTTACTCCCACCGCTACAGCCGCACAAGCGACTGGCAGCGGCAGCGGCATCGGTCCAAGCTCCAACATCGTCGGCACCATCCACCAGCGAATGGCCCCCCTCCCTCCTCCTGGGTTCCGTCGGCAGTCGGAGAACGAAGCCGTCCCATCGGAAGAATCTGCTCCGCTGTACACTCCGGAACAACTGATGCCGATCTTCGCGCAGCTCGCCACTCGACTGCGCGGCTGCAAAACCCGCTTCGACCAGGTCTTCACTCTTGGCATGTTCATCATCGAAAATGGCTGCTAGGGTGGGCCTGGTCAACTGGAACGCTTGCTCGCTCAAGAGCAAAATAATTGAGCTGAAGGATTTCCTTGAGGAGAAGGAAATAGACGTGGCGTTCATCACCGAAACGCACCTAAAACCGGAGGTGAACATCAACATCCCGGACTTCCGCATCGTGCGACTCGACCGGCCGACCAGGGAAGGTGGTGTGGCCATCGCTCTTCGCTACAACATCAACTGTCGTCTGCTTCCAAGCTTCCAGCTCAGTGTAATCGAGGCCATCGGTGTCGAAATCACCACTTCGGTCGGCACAATCGCGCTCATCGCGGCGTATTGCCCACCGCAGGCCAAAGCCGGCGATGGATCATCGGCTGCCCTTCGGAGGACATCGTCAAGCTGACGCGGAGGCAAGGCCAGTATATCAATGCCGGCGACTTGAATGCCAAACATCAAGCCTGGGGCAACAGTCGCGGCAATCGAAACGGCACCATCTGGAGCAACGACATGGAGGAAGGCCACTACACGATCCTGAGCCCGGATTCCCCACTCGGCTGAGTCGGTCCGGTGCCCACGCAACGCTCGACCTCTACATAACAAACCTGAGTGACCACGTCTCGCAGCCGGTTGTATACCAGGAGCTCAGTTCGGATCACTATCCGGTGGTGGCGGAACTGGGCTCCTCGGTCAATCGGCACCAGCAGTTACGGCGGAACTACCACCGAGTGAACTGGCAGCGGTTCCAGCAGTGCGTCGATAACACCGTCGACTACGAGGTGCGTCCGGAGACGCTGGAAAGTATCGACCGCCAGCTGTGCGCTATCGAGGAGGCGATCACGGCGGCCCGAGAGCAACACGTACCGACGGCTCGGCAGGTAAGCAACTCCTTAAACATCGATACACTCACCAAAGATTTGATTCGATTGCGGAATGTCACTCGCAGGCAGTTTCAGCGTACTGGACTGCCTGAGCTTAAACACGCTGCAATCGAATCACAAAAATTATCAAGGCCAGAATGGTGGACCTCAAAATAACGACTTCTCGAATAAGATCCGCACTCTCCCAGATTATGCTAAGCCGTTCTGGAAAATGACCAAAATTCTAAAATCCAAGCCTCGGCCCATTCCACCTTTGATCCCACTAGACAATAATGGCTCTAAGGATCGCTTGATAACTCCTGCAGAGAAGGTCGCTGAAATAGGTCGTCACTTCGTCAGCTCACACAATCTTGGGCAGAACATCGTCAGTCCACACGAAGCAGCCGTCAACGAGCATGCTAACAACATCCATTTGATTCCCAACGACTTCTCGGAGGAGTTGGAGATCTCAGCTGGCGAATTGACGGCCTATATCAAATCGTCGAAGAACATGAAGGCCCCAGGCTTCGACAGCATCCTGAATCTCGAGCTCAAACACATGAGTGCTCCGTTCTTTGAGCACCTCTCGCTGATCTTTAATCAGTGTCTCCGGCTCAGCTACTTCCCATCGTCCTGGAAGTCAGCGAAAGTCATCCCCATTCGGAAGCCTGGGAAGGATCCTTCCTCCCCCAAAAGTTATCGACCCATCAGCCTTCTCTCAGGGTTATCCAAGCTATTCGAAAAGCTATTCATCACCGGTTACTTGAGTCTGCCGAAAATCTCAACATCTTGCTCGAGGAACAGTTTGGTTTCCGACGCGGTCGGTCAACTGTACACCAACTGACCCGAGTTACCAACGTCCTCAGACGGAACAAGTTTGTCTCGAAAACATCCGCCATGGCCTTTACTCGATGTCGAGAAGGCATTTGACAATGTATGGCATGATGGCCTGGTGTACAAACTACAACGCTACAATCTTCCCAGCTACCTGGTGAAAATCATCAACAATTACCTGTCGGCAAGGACATTCCGGGTCTCAATCAGCGGAGCGAGTTCCAATGCGCACAACATCGTCGCAGGCGTTCCCCAGGGCAGTATCCTCGGGCCCCTGCTTTTCAATCTGTTCACCTCCGACATGCCAGAACCTCCAGAAGGCGGCATTCTGTCTCTGTTCGCAGATGACACATCCATCGTCTACAACGGTAGAGTGATCAGAGCGCTAGTGGCAAAACTCCAACGAGGCCTGGATGCCCTGACAGAGTACCTCATCAGCTGGAAGATCTGTATCAACGCGGCGAAGACCCAGGTCATCATTTTCCCCCACTCCAAATCCCCTAAACTTGTTCCGCCTGGGGACTGTAAAATCATCCTCAATGGCACGACTGTGGAATGGGCCAATGAGGCCGACTATCTTGGCTTGACCCTCGACAGCAAGCTTATTTTCAGGCATCAGGTTGACAAAACGGTGACAAAGTGTAACGTCTTGTTGAAACTACTGTACCCTTTAATCAACCGCCGGTCGTCATTGTCCCTGAAAAATAAGCTTGCTGTCTACAAGCAAATCATCCTCCCTGTGATCGAATACGGCATGCCGGTCTGGGAGAGCTGCGCTAAAACCCACCACCTCAAACTTCAACGGGTCCAAAACAAATTCCTGAGGATGATCCTCAACACCCCTCCCAGGACAAGAACATCCGAGGTCCACCGTCTGGCCGGAATAAAAACCTCACATGTACGCTTTGGTGAGTGTAAAGAAAAGTTTAAGGTCCGTTGCTTGCACTCGGACCAACAAGCGCTTAGGGCGCTAGTTCCAATCTAGGTTATCAAATTTTTATTGTAAATATTAGTGTACATGGTAGTTAGGTTATCAAATTTAAAAAAAACACTTGCACCTCCTGAAGGCCGTCATGATACATTATATTTTAAAAATTAAGTCAAACATTATAATTATAATAATAACAATAATTGAAATTGAAGTTGGAGGGCCAACCGGCCGATCACTGTACATGTTAAAATTAATTGTAGAACCAAAAATGTTTTAAATAAAGAAGAATTTTACTACTACTACTACGCGCGCGTTGCCCATTCCAGTTCGAGACAACAGCACGTGCGGACGTGTTTCTTGTTCGCGCATTTTGACGTTAACTACGTCTAAGGGGAAGCCTCGGATACAGGGTGCAAAATGAAAATTTCCAAATTGGGGACCGTCACGAAATCATGTAAGATTTCAAACGGTAATGGCGACTTTATCTTTCGACGGATTTTCGAGATTTTGTTATTAATAGATTCGGAAACTTTCCACCAATTTGCTAATTGTATTAAAACTATTCATTATCAACGGCAAACTATTGAAAATGTTATTTCTTTCCAAACCGGGTGCAAAATTCAAAAATAATCAATCCCGTTCATAAATCCCCAACACGGACATCAGATTGCAGTAAGGTACGGGCCTTTTGATCCACTGCTTCGTTTTCCCTGTGTATAAAAAGCCCCGTGTTTTGCGTGCGCGCGTCATTTTCATTCTGGATTTCATGTAAAGCGGACCAAGGCGTCCAGAAGCGGTCCTAGCGACAACGGCTGTGGTGGTGCGGATGAAATTTTTTCGTTCGATAGTGGTGGCGGTCGTGGCAACAGCAGTACATCTTTACATTTGGTTCTGGCAATTAACGGCGTGCGTAGAGCCGAATCATCAGATGGCTGTCGCGCAGTCCACACAGCAAAAACTATTTAAATTTCTACGACATGTAAACAGGCCCAGTCGTAAAAACACAGTGTTTGAATTTGTTATTTAATTGAAATTTCCATCGAAATCAATGCACATATTAAGAGCATTGAAAAAGATATAAAATTACACGAATCATTATTTATTTTTCAATTGATGTATAAATACATCAATATACATTTAATTCTCCATCAATTAAACTTTAACTTTACACGATCGTGTAAATTCCAACCCGTTTACTTTTAATGTGAAAACAATATGGAAGCAGAAGTCGTTATCGCATTAAGATCGAGTGTCTGAATTGTGTCTTGAAAACGGCTTATTTGTGAACAAATGTAATGTAAGTAATGTAGTTTTGTTGAATATTATTTAATTTCTGACAAATATAATTTAATATTTATTTTGCAGCCTATTCGTTTGACCTTGCGGCTCTGAATTTCGATTTATGACCATTCTGCGGATGTGTTTTGAATAATTACATATTCCTGCCTGAGTTTGTCGGGTCACTCAAAATCATATTGAATCAATTAATATATTTGATATAATTGTAAATATTTATGTTTTCATTGAAGCGTAAAATAAGGTAGTGAAGAATGAAACCAAGGATGTTATCGATCATTTAGTAATCTGCCTTCGATCATTTAGTAGTTTGGCAATAACTCATTCCAGAGGCTAAATTTTAAAATGTGTTGTATGGTGGACTTGTAGTGCAAAGGTTTATCTACAACTCTGCCTAACAGTTCGTTGTTTGAATTCCACTAATAACGGAGCTATAGCGCTAGTAGCAGTAACTTAGACTAAATGATTGCGTATTTTGTTATCATTTAGTATAAGTATAGCAACTAGCACCATAACTCCTTTAATTGTGAAATTCGAACATCGACTTGTTAAGGCGAGTTGAAGAAAAACCTTCGCACTAAAAGTCCACCATACAGCACATTTTGAAATTTAGCCTCTGGAATGAGTTATTGACAAACTACTAAATGATCGAAGGCAGATTACTAAATGATCGATAACATCCTTGAATGAAACTTCATTCAATTTTAAGATTAATTGTATTTGGGAGTGGGCAGTGGGAGCGAACGTTGTCGTCCGTTGGATTTTACATTCATTTAATTTTAAATGCGCCCTTCAAGCCAAATGCTCCAAATATGTGCATCAAAATAAACGTAAATTTACACGAAAATTCAAACTGTGCAGTAGTTATTGTTGGTGAGGCACATAATTGGGAATGAATCGGATCTTTTCAGAACCACCATTATGTTTGGGAGGAAGGTTATGTTGAAATAATTTGTCTATAGTGCAAACGCTAGGAACTAGAAAATTCTTCAGTGAAATATTCTAGCGTGACTCTGAGCTCAATTATATGATGTTTGTCTAGTACTTAACTACTCTTCTGGCTGTGGATTTAATTTTGAACAATGATTCAGTGATTGACATGTGATTGAGAAAGCTGATATAAGACGAACTTTTTTCATAGAACAAAGCATAATTGTTTGGTATCGGTAGCGGAATCATAGCATTACTGCCGGTCCGAGCGCGCGTCAGAAGGAGAAGCTGCAAATATGTATTCGCATGGATGGAAATAAAACCTTAAGCAAGTAGCAGGCTACCTACTAGAATTATAATCTTGATGGGAAATTTCACTTGACTGTTACTGCTATCCACGCGAATAATTATCGACAGCGTCTTTTTATAACGCGCGCTTGTGATTCTGCTACCGATGGAAAACAATCTGCCATCACCAAGCAATTAAGTTTTACTTTGAGCAAAATTCATCTCGCCTCAAGTTGTGACTTGAGAGCTACTTCCTCTGATGGTAGCCAATCATTAGTACTTCAGACAAGAAAATTTAATCTGAGCGCGAACGACCGCATGAACCACACCATCGATGAGAATGAAATTTCCGGTAGCAGCTCCGCCGAAGCCGATGGTGGGACTACGATCTGCTTTTCGCGACATCTCGAACGAAATGGCTCGCGCGCGCGGGAGAGCTGATTTCTTGTAATCAATAAAGTTAAACCTGTAGTCACGCCCCTTTAGTGAGTGTGTGACGGGTACACAATATTTGCAGTCATACCGGATAACAAAGAGGCGGGACTAATGGGCCATCTTTATTGATTATAAGAAAACTGCTCTCCCCCGCGCGCGTGGCATTTCATTTGAAATATCGCGGAGAGCGGTCCCAGCATCGGTAGAGATGTCGCAAATAAATCGATTACTTCGATTAATCGATTATTTGTTGTGATAATCAATTTATGTTGAATCGATTACTTCCCAACGATTAATCGATTCAATAATCGACAAGAATCGAGAGTAATCGATTAATCGGGATTTTACGACAACTATTAGATTTCGATTACTTCAATTAATCGATTCATCTTTATGATAATCGATTAATTTTGATTCGATTACTACTCAACGATGAATCGATTCAATAATCGTCAAGAATCGAGAGTAATCGATTAGTTACTAATCGATTAATCGAGATTTTACGACATCTCTAAGCATCGGCGGAGTTGCTGAGCAAATTTTATTCCAAATACATATGGTATATTGGAAAAATCGGTTCTTCTCATTCTATACAAAGGAAGATTGAGGCAAGGCGAATTTTTTTCAAAGTGCAAATTAACCGCTTGGAGACGCCATAAAGTTGCCTGGCGTCCGTAGCAGAACCACGAGCGCGCGTCGGAGGGAGATGCTACAAATATGTATTCGCATGGATGGCTTCAGTGGCAGTCAAGTTTAATTCTTTCAAGATTCTTATTTGGTTTTGTTATTCCAGCCTATGGCGTGGGTCGTGTGGTCGTTAGTGATTCGAAATATGTATTATTGGGAATTAATCGATTCTTCTCATGGACACCATTTTAATCATAGGAAGATTGAGGCGAGACGAATTTGTTCAAAGTACGACGTCGTAGCCGAATTACGTTGCCGTTCGTAGCAGAATAACGAGCGCGTATTGTAGATAGCTGCTGCAAATATGTATTCTTGCACTGGCACTAGATTCTTCATTTCACCAAACTGTTTTACGTAGTTTACGTCGGGCGGTCGTGTCTTGTACACAACCCTTATGATTTTTTCTCTAGATTGGTAACGAAACGTGTAATAATGCTTATGAATAATGCTGAGCAAAATATGTATTTTTACATGCATGGTCAAGCCAAGTCCTACGTCCACTTCCGGTTATGTCACAGACATTACCCACTGTTAGTTTTTTCCATGAAAATTTTACCAAGGGTGGTTGGAAGACCTCTTCACCGAACTCGTACACAGGACCGGGATGGTTGCTGGACACTGGCAGGAGGGGCTCGACTGTGACGAGAGGATTTGGGTCTTCCACGAGGCTAGCATGCGTGCATCCAGATGACGTAGAGTGTGCTGAGGTAAGCTTAATTGATGATGATGGGTTGATGGTGAAATGCAAAAAAATGGCGGCAGAAACTCCGCGTCTGGTTTGTTTTTGTAAGCTATTCGCAAATCTGAAATAAATAAAATCTATTTTCAATATTGGAAATATTTTAATATGCAGGTTTAAATTAAACCATTTTTCCCTTGAATACATTGCCATTTTAAGTCGTACGTCTACTCTGCGGTTATCTCCAAAACAATTTCCATTGCTGCTTTTCTCCATTCATCAATTTGTAAGGAGGCTTGTTTCCAGGATTAGAAAACGCAAGAGTGGGTGTACCTAAGCTGCGTTGAATATAGTGTAGGTAGTCCTCGATTCGGTGCACTTCTGTGCTGCCTCCCTATCCATCATGGTTGTGTCGTGTCGACCAATGTAATGCCGTTCCTGTGAATATGGCGTCGGCGATTTTGCTTAAACAAATTATCTCTCCATCAGATATCATGCCTGGTCATTAGAGTGGGGCGCAGTTGTATGGAAAAACGCAAACTTCATCCACTCAAGTGAGATTAAGGTTTATCTGACTCGTTTTTGGAATCCCAATCGTCTATGAAGGGCTCGATTGGTTACGTCCCCGCTTTCCGCATCGCGTTTGAAATTTATATGAAAATTAGTATGAGAAAACGTACTTTTTCGCATTTTTGCTTTTATGGGCTTCAATTTATCGCCAATCTATGCGCCAAAGAAGGTACGTTGCTGGCACGTCTATAAACATGTTATAACGCTTCAAAGACGGATTATTCAAACCGTGTGCAAGAAATCAATGTTTCTGCCAGCACTACCGGCCAGCCTTTGATTGTTAGAGGGCGAATCCCGTCTTCCTTCTTGTATGGAGTTTTACTTTGAGAAATGTTTCCAAATAACTCCAATCAGCTCCCTGGTCGTATAAGATTAATAATTTTAAAATAACTCTCAGTTAAATTATTAGTCCACGTGGTTCGGCAGTGGGGGCCCTCCTTGGCCGTGCGGTAAGATGCGCGGCTACAAAGCAAAAACAGGCTGAGGGTGGCTGGGTTCGATTCCCGGTGCCGGTCTAGATAATTTTCGGATTGGAAACTGTCTCGACTTCCCTGGGCATAAAAGTATCATCGTGTTAGCCTCATGATATACTAATGCAGAAATGGTAGCTTGGCTCAAAAACCTCGTAGTTAATAACTGTGGAAGTGCTTAATGAACACTAAGCTGCAAGGCGGCAATGTCCCAGTGGTGGATGCAATGCCAATGAAGAAGAGAAGAAGTTTGGCAGTGCTATAGCAGAATAAACGATTTTTTTCCATGTGGTTTAACAATCAAACTTTTGAGCGTTTTAGCTTTTTCTGTGGACGATCCAGCAACATACTTTCTTCAGCAAAGTTCTTCGGTATGCTTTGGGTTATACTTTAACGCAATGTGGCGTATTGGATTACGATGAACTGAAACCTCTAGGAGTAAAAATGCAAAAATGTACGTTTTCCCATACTAATTCCCATACAAACTTCGCCGTGCGGAAAGCGAGGAAGCAACCAAACGGGCCTCAATTCTGCACAATTGTTTGGAACTCCGAATGGTTTCGAAAAACCGTTGATTTGAAAAAATGAACATGATGCCCCACTCTACTGGACATGTCAACAATCCATTCTAGTTTCTGATTCCATCGGTGGATATTTCTAAAGACTGCCAAAGCGGTGGGAGGTGCTCGTGTGGGGGTGGCATGTGACGGTTTTGCTCGGTGTATCGGCAAGGTTGTACTTAGTGGCCTTGGAGCAGTTGAAATGAGTTTTATTCTGATTTAAAATAGGAGTGCAGCAGATTTAAAATGTGTGATTTTGATTTGACTTGATTTTTTATTGGCTTGGGTTTTGTTTTGATTTAATTTTTCATTATTTGAATAATTAAAATTGAGCAATAGCTAATGTCTGAGATATAACTGCGAAGCATACGTATTATTTAAAACTAGTTTATTTGTGGACGCAGTAGCGCCCGTGGCAAATGTTTTTTGCCTTTCTCGTATACAAAGTATACGTAAAGGCTATAGGATCACTCTAAAACCGAACTTTTCATAGAAGGCTCGGAGACCCATAGTGTTATATACCAATCGACTCAGCTCGACGAATTGAGATGATGTATGTATGTGTTTTTTTTTTCTTCCAAAGCAATGGAGGGGGAATCTGCTCAACAGACATCCTGGGTTGTCCAGGAAGTGCGGGGTTAGGGACCACCTCCAACAGCAGATAGTCGACTAAGAAAAACATACCTGTAACAAAAAAGCTACTTTGATTATTTTGAAAATTGACCCCCACGTGGTGGTTTGTAGCGATGAATGCCAGATCTGTAGAAGCCTTGAAAAATGATCACGAAAGATGTCTTTTGTTGCAAGGCACAATACTAACTTCTGCTAAATGCACCCGGCTTGTGCTATGAATAGTGTGACAAGAGCTGTTTCCGTCTAAGCAGACGGTGATTTTCCTCGTTACTAACGATATCTATTGATTTGTTTATTTCCCTGTCAACAAAGGAATTTGCACAAAAGTTGAAATTTTCCTTTTTGTTTTATACTATGTGATGGGCAGAGTCTCCTAATTCTCGTGTATACATGGATGAGACAGTGTGCCATGAGCTGCAAAAGCTCACGTAGCACCGATTCAGTGCGACGAGAGAAGCTAGCGCGCGCATAAAATAACTGAGTGAGCGTGTCTCAATGTATGTCTCATGAGACTCATCTCATGCGCTAGGAATGCATAGCTGGCGTTACTTAGGCAACGATATTATTGAATGAAAATTTCCCGCCCAAGCTGTTTTACGCGGGTATACCCCGTTAGGCATAAGTACGTTAGGCATAAGGACGATAGGCATAAGTACGTTAGGCATAATGGACGTTAGGCATAACGGACGTTAGGCATAATGTACGTTGGGCATAATGGACGTTAGGCATAAAATGACCCAAAGAACAGCCCATGACATTAAGAAGGCAGAATTATGCCAAACGTCCATTATGCCTAACGTACATTATGCCTATCGTCCGTTATGCCTAACGTCCATTATGCCTAAGGTACTTATGCCTAACGTCCTTATTCCTAACGTACTTATGCCTAACGTCGTGGACCCGTTTTACGCACCTCCGTTGTTGTTTGCAAAAGTTTGCCATGGCAAACAGCGCATGAGCTGATCGCATTGAAATGTCTCAATGCGACTCACCTATGTTAATGTGAGGTACACAAGCTTCGTGAGACTCGCGTGCGCTAAAGTTTATGTGCGCGTAGCAGCCTTTGCTCAATCTCATCCTTTTTTGTACGCGTGCATGATGTCTGGTGATGGGGCCTTCTAGGACCTCTAGGATTCCGTGGGAGGAATTACTTCCACTGGTACAGTGGCCCAGAAAATGCAGCAACTTACTTGCAAATTACACTTCGATCTTCACCGCATTCCTTCTCTTGCAGACTCTTTCTACTACAAAACGACGAGAGGAAAATCAGCAATCAATCACTGCTTGGCCACTTGCGCAATCAAGTGTACTCAATGCACATGAGGAAAAGTTGCACAAATGCACTCAACCTTTGCCCCCTTTCCACTTACGCGCGATTGGTTTCGGAAATATAACAAGAGCAAATCGTTATTACGGAGAAAAAGAAAAATTTGGATAGCTCCGCGGAAATAACGCGCAGAGGGCAATCCCCGCATAGAACAAATCATACATAGTGTGCGTTGAATTGAGCTCAAATTATTAAAACAAATCAACTGTCATGCAAACCAAACACCAAACACTTGAATGGCGTGCCCATAAACATGGATAGATAAATTATAAGTTCTCTGCCTAGGTGTAAACTAATCCAAAATGCAATCGATTGATCCCTTGAGACACCAATGTATTATAAAAACCTTAACATCAATATCAATTTTACCGCAGTTTATTTCTTCAATGATGTTTGATATTGATTTTCAGTGGTTCAGTTACTTAGGGAAGCTAATCAACGCAATATTTTACAAAATTTCGACTTCATAGCAAATTTGGAAGAATGCTTTCATACAGTTACACGTCTCAAAACGCTTACACTATTCGTAACGACGTAATAATTGGTTTTATCGGCAGCTTTTAGAACCTGAGCTGACCTTCCATTTCGCCCGAAGGTCTTCGTGTCGGCTCGGTCAAGAGACCCTCCAAATACCAAGATTTGGACTAGTGCGTTCTAATCCTGGTTCTGAGCGAATCGCTATCGCTTTAGTTAGACCAGTTGGCAGATACATACAGAACACCTTGCAAAATGTTACCAGAGCCCGCAGTAAAATCCCACCCCAAATCGCAGTTCTTCTCTGACCCCTGAGATAAACAAAATTTCAAAGCTTTTCAATATCAGTAAAGCATATTTTCAACGAATGTCATAATTAAGAATATAAACAAAACATCGAAAATCTAGCATTAGCTAAGAAAATTATTTTGAGCTTTTTAGTGGAATGTCTTCACTTGTCATAAGACGAGTTAGTACAATCCCATTGAATTCCACCACTTAATTGTATCTTGACAGATACGTATTTCGACCTCAAATGTAAGGCCGTCTTCAGTGTCTCGTACTTGACTCGACTCAAGTCAAGTACGAGACACTGAAGACGGCCTTACATTTGAGGTCGAAATACGTATCTGTCAAGATACAATTAAGTGGTGGAATTCAATGGGATTGTACTAACTCGTCTTATGACAAGGGCTAGCATTAGCTGCTTTGATCACAAGCCTGGGAAATATTCATTGGAGGCGCTTTGGATTTTCCAGGGTTCCAAATTTTTCTTGCAATGCGTCAGGGATATATTGCAGTCCAAACAATTGGGGAACACTTCAACTGGTAATAATTAGGGTATCTGTTCCCATATTAATAACATCCCGTATATTAATCCTAACCGTCGATAAACCAAATAAAAAAAACAATTTAATTACAATTTCACACATCCTTTTGTCAAAATAATGGATGGAACACATTCTCGTATGTTTGGAATATTATTCAAGATTTTCTTTGAGTAATGTTGTAATGCACAAGAATCAAATTATTAAAAGATAAAATTATAAAGCACTTTTATTTTCATTTTCCTACCTCTGAACTATTGGTTTGATGCACTGCTCGATTGCTACTAACAGATTCATCTGTTTTCACGCCCTTGTTTTCCACTCAATTTCAAGCTAACACAAATCTATCCTTTCAAAATTCACTTCACAACATATAAAGCACATCACATTTTCACTATAAATATAATTATATTTGAAAAACTAACGCGATTTCCTATAGTTTGATATAGGTTTATTTCGAACAACGCCTAAATTATCCTTGTCCGTATTCCAAACTGTTAACATGCCTAGCAGTACTTTCAAGGGTTGCCGACCTAGATTTTTATTTCAAAAATGCTTGAATGAACTTTCATTGTGAAATTCAACTCTTATGTTTGTAAAATAAGGTAGATTGAAAAGATAATCTATGACAAACATAAAATTAAACTGATAAGTTGGCCCTAAGTTCGCCCTGAGACGCAAGGGGGTTCCTGAGAAAATCATCGGCCTCATCGAAGCACAGTACGAGGCCTTTTCGTGTAGAGTGCTGCACAATGGGGTCCTGTCCGACCCTATCCGGGTCGTAGCTGGTGTGAGGCAAGGATGTATTCTATAACCGTTACTGTTCCTCATCGTAATCGATGAGATTCTGGTAGATGCGATTGACCGTGAACCAAACCGCGGGCTGTTATGGCAGCCTATAACCATGGAGCACCTAAACGACTTCGAATTGGCGGATGACGTTGCACTACTCGCGCAACGGCGCTCTGATATGCAGAGTAAGCTCAACGACCTTGCCGATCGCTCCTCCTCGGCAGGTTTAGTCATCAACGTCAACAAAACCAAATCGTTGGATGTAAACACGGTGACTCCTTCCAGTTTCACAGTAGCCGGGCAACCAGTGGAGAATGTTGAAAGCTTCCAATATCTTGGTAGCCAAATGGCGTCAGACGGCGGTACCAAGATCGACATAGGCGCACGGATCAAGAAAGCAAGGGCTGCCTTTGCGAGTTTAAGAAATATCTGGAAAAACAGGCAGATAAGTGAACGCACCAAAATACGAATTTTCAACTCTAACGTGAAATCTGTGCTGTTATACGCTAGCGAAACATGGTGTGTATCAGTGGAGAACACTCAACGGCTGCAGGTGTTCATTAACAGATGCCTGCGGTATATAATTCGGGCCTGGTGGCCTCACAACTGGATCTCAAACAACGAGCTCCATCGACGTTGTCACCAGAGGCCGATAGCAACAGAAATTCGGGATCGGAAGTGGGGCTGGGTCGGCCACACTCTACGTAGGGGCGGAAACGAAATCTGTAAGCAAGCATTAGACTGGAACCCAGCGGGACATCGCAGCAGAGGCAGACCCAGAGGCTCATGGCGGCGAAGCCTCAATAAAGAAATAAAAGAAGTCGACCGAAATCTAACCTGGCAACAGGTTAAAGCGATAGCCGGGCATCGCTCAGGATGGAGATCTTTCAAGTCGGCCCTTTGCACCACCGGAGGTGTACAGGATCCATAAGTAAGTAAAGTAAGATAAGTTGGAAAACTACAACAAAAGCAGCTATTTTGTAATTATATTTCAACTCAAATACAAAACATTGAAGAATTCGGCATCACTGCAATCACATCGTTACGTATACACACAAGTAATAGTGTGCGTATTTTGTGTTGGAAACAGTATTATTGATATAGGTACAAGCATAGGATTAACTGTTTTTGAATGTTATTGAAATAGGTACATGGCGGTGATGATGTTTTTTAGCTAAATACTTCTATAATGTGATAATAATTTCATTTTTGAAATTACCAAACTGTTTTCAATTAAAAATTACGTGAGCCGAGCATAATTATTCTCATGTTTCTTGATTATTTGGTGAGAAATCAATGCATTTCATATGCCCATTGCCTTATTGTTATTGATATAGGAACAGATACCTACTACACGATCAACCGAGTATCGTACACCGTCCGTGGTTTATTGGGAACTGATCTCGCTGCTGTTGGTCATCCGCAATCTATGTACAAGTACATATTGCTGACCACTACCTACATGGCGTACACAGTCTTTTGCGCTCGCAGGAGAATAGAGCTACATATCAGTAATGTTTTAGAGTGGACCGTGCACAGCAAAAAATATATTAATATGCCGCGACGTATTTTCGTAAAACGTACATGAAAATCCGACGTAATAACATATTTTACGTAATATTGTGCAACATTGACGCTTTATTAAATTCCTCGTCGCAACATTCAATTGAGAAAGTTAATTTTTCAGTTACGTCGATACAACGCTAAATTACCTGCCAAATAGGTGAATATCGCAAAATCAGCGTAATATTACCGCCACCATCAGTGATATCGCTTCATAATACATGCTGTAAATGTCAACAAAGCCGGCAGTCAGTTCAGTTTTCACTCCATTCTGTTCGTATCGGAATACGATTATCATTTAAATATTATTAGTTTAATTGCTTTTTAAAATCTAAATTAGGTCTTAGGAAGTAAAAAAAAAGTGAAAACAGTGTTTCCGACCTGTAACTGGGAGAAAATCTGTTCATGGGTAAGTTTTGTATGTAGTTTTATTTGTACCCAGCCGGTGCAATTTATCATATCATTTTTCAGAGAGGCAAATATCGGAAGGATGCTATCGAGTTGCAAAATTTGTTCATACCCACAAGCAGCCGGCAATGGAAAATGGACTTGTCCAGGTAAGTTTCTGAAAGATGGTTTTTCCAATCGCCTGACGACTGATTGTGAGATTTTTACTACTTGATACTTGATGGACTACAGCTTTTCGATGAACCTACGCCGAATGGAGTATCCTTCTCCACTGGACTTGATCCTGGGCCAATCGCTTCCAGTCGCCCTGAACATTGAGCGCCCTCAGGTCCTCTTCAAGTTCAAAAAGCCATCATGTACGCAGCTGTAATCGACCCAGTAACAGATCTCTCTGCAATCAGACGTCAGACTTTCCTGCAGAGCCAAACTATCGAGATCATGCAATAATGAAACCGCGCGGGTAAGTTATAATTTATGATCGACTAAAATAAAACCTCGACCAGTAACAGTTGATGAATTATTTAATATTGGTTACAGGTACGGAACAAACTGCCGGGTTCATGGTTCCACTTACTATCCCGTAGAAGAGCAAACAAGTGGACTGAGACTAACGGAAGTAGTTGCGAACCAATGCAAACATGCGGTGACATGCTGGAAGACGAATGCAGTCACGACCGGACCAGCATCATATGACTGCAACATCGGAGATTAAAAGGACGTATGTAACTGGATATATCGGAATCAAAAAGCACAACGTAAGATATAAAACTAAATTCTATAAATTCTAAATTCTAAATTTAAAATCTTAAAATCTTAAAATCTTAAAATCTTAAAATCTTAAAATCTTAAAATCTTAAAATCTTAAAATCTTAAAATCTTAAAATCTTAAAATCTTAAAATCTTAAAATCTTAAAATCTTAAAATCTTAAAATCTTTAAAGAAATTAAAAAAAAAAATTAATTTAAAATTTAAAATTGAAAATTTAAAATTTAAAATTTAAAATTGAAAATTTAAAATTGAAAATTGAAAATTTAAAATTTAAAATTTAAAATTTAAAATTTAAAATTTAAAATTTAAAATTTAAAATTTAAAATTTAAAATTTAAAATTTAAAATTTAAAATTTAAAATTTAAAATTTAAAATTTAAAATTTAAAATTTAAAATTTAAAATTTAAAATTTAAAATTTAAAATTTAAAATTTAAAATTTAAAATTTAAAATTTAAAATTTAAAATTTAAAATTTAAAATTTAAAATTTAAAATTTAAAATTTAAAATTTAAAATTTAAAAAATTTAAAATTTAAAATTTTTAAAATTTAAAAATTTAAATTTTAAAATTTTTAAAATTTTTAAAATTTAAAATTTAAAATTTAAAATTTAAAATTTAAAATTTAAAATTTAAAATTTAAAATTTAAAATTTAAAATTTAAAATTTAAAATTTAAAATTTAAAATTTAAAATTTAAAATTTAAAATTTAAAATTTAAAATTTAAAATTTAAAATTTAAAATTTGAAAATAAAAAATTATAAAATAAAAATTCAAAATTCAAAGTAAAAACGAACAGTGAGTAATGTCTATGACATAACCGCTAAGTGGACGTAGGACTTGACTTGACCATGCCTTCAAGATACATAATATGTCCAAATTTCTCACATCAACTATTTTGGATAAATAATCGGCGTTGCATACCATTCCTTGGCAAAATCTTCTCATCAAACCGACACAGAAATCAAATCTACCTCGAACAAGAATCATCAAAAAATTCAGGAAGTATCTGTCCGGTCACGAAATATTAGCCTCGACAGTGGCAACCTTCCCACTGAAGGACTGCCTGAAATAAACCACAAGTTGGCTCAGCAGGGGATGTAGACTGTATCTCAGTCCTTCCACTGAAGGGCCTTTTAATCCGTGCGATAGCGACTGAAGGAGAACATTATTTTTAACTCTTAGAGCCTTGAAAAAGGCTGTTTGCTTCGGCTAAGTGCAAAAAGTAAGAAAACGATCTTTTCAAATAACCGCGAATTTATAGTGATGGTATAAAAAAGACTGAATGCTCTGCGAGCGAATGCACTTTTCTTCTATACCTTATTTTGAATCTTCTCTGCTTCCCAATTGGTGGGCCAATCAGCTAGTGTCTTATATCCCGCTTCTTTGTCAGCCAAAGCGTCATCATCATCAACGCGTTCGAGAAGGGTTTCTTCTTTTTTACGCTTGTTGCTCGCTGCTGGCGTCTATTTCCTAACGGGACTTTTCGCTATATACAGGCCAATAAGCCGGGCAAGCGAGCTTAGAATTGCAGTTCAGGTAGGAAGTACGTGTTCTTTTCTGTGACAACATTGTTAGAAGTAGAAGGAAGGAAACACCCGGACATGGGATTTCGGGTGATAAGATTTAGAATTGGTAACATGGGACGATCATTCAGTCACGTTCGCTTTGTGTGCGGTTAGTAGCAAACAATGTTTATCTAGATATTTTTTGATCAATGCCAAAAAACCCAACATTTGATGAAACATCGATTGATAGTTTATTAATGTTTTAGCTGTAATCGGTGTTTTCTTTATCCAAATAAGATTAAGTGAGAGATTTGGACATCTTATGAATCTTTAAAGGCATGGTCAAGCGAAGTCCTTCGTCCACTTCGCGGTTAAATCAGAAAAAAATATCTACTGTTAGTTTTGACGCTATTTATGAAAATCACGCATAAAATTTTATCTCTAGAATATTGGATTTGGCACCCAAGTACAATTTCTATCCTGAAGGGTATTGAAAGCATTGATATTGATCTCTATTATTGGCTCTCGGAAGAACCGTTTGTTTTTTGGACATACATGCTGCATCATGTGGCTTTTCTTCAGCCTGTCTTGGCTCAGCACCGATGCCGGCCGGTCTCTGCTCGACTCTGCTGCTGCTGCCGGTATCTGCTCAGCATTGCTGCTTTGTCGGGTCTGTAGGGTGGACTGCTGATGTGCTGGCTAGGTTTCGGATGATGATGGTCGCTTCGATGGTGACGAGCCGAAAAAGCGGTCGGTCCAGACTTCATTCCCTGCTAAAAGGTGTGAGTGCTGTTCAATCGATGATGCGGTTGCTTCGCTTGTCCCGGTCAGAATGAAAGGAAAAAATCGCGTTGCGCTATTTTATGGCTTCTCGGCAGACCCAGTGGCTGCTCATTCGCTGGTGTCTGCACCAATCAGAACGTGGTAATGGAATGATGCAAGAATTATGCGGTACCCATATTTATAGGTTCCCTTGATCTCAATGTTTTTCATTGAAAACAGTTTCATGCCTATTGAAACAAGTTTTTCGGGTCTTATCAAGCATGGACATGGAAGGCATACTTGAAATCTGTCGATTGAGGGGCTTACCGCAGAAATTCGTCCACTGAGACGAACGCTATTAACGTTTAAAATCTTTCAACACAGCGTAACGCGGTCGATTTGAATATTCTGAAATGACACCCGGTATAGTAAAGAGAGACGTAAGTCCTACGTCAAAATTTAAAAAATGATTGGCAAGCAAAAATTGCGCAGCAGCATACCCATAAGCTTTTACACAGGGTGCGAGTATGCGCTGTTAAATTGCCGCCGGAGCCTCCTGGAAGATTTTCAGTAGGAGCTCCTTGAGTAATTCTAGAAGGACCTTCTGGTGGAACTCCTATAGAAATTTCCGAAAAGGAGGACTGCTGCTATTTGATTTCTAGAAGAATTTATAGAGAAATTTACGAAGGAACACCTTGAGGATTTTCTGGATAAATTTCCGGAGGAGTTGCTAAAGGTTTTTCTTGAGAAACTCATGGAGGATTTCCTGAGGAAATTCCAGGTAGAATTTTTGGAGGAATTCTTGGAGGACTTTCCGAAAAAAGCTCTTTGATAGATTTTCGGAAGAATTCCTGATGAAATTCCCGAAGGAATATCTGTTGGAATTTCTGCTGAAACTCCTACAGGAATTTCCAGAAGAACTCCTGAAGGTATTTCTGGAGGAATATCTGGATGAATTCCTAGAGGAACTATTTAAGGTTCTAAAAGACGTTCTCTCGACGAACTTATGGAGGAATTTGTGGACGATTTTTATGGAGCAATTTCTTCAGGAATTTCCAAACCTTGAGAACACTTTAAGTAATTTTCGGATTACAATTTGGAAGAATTTTCGAATTTTTGAAGACATTTTTGAATGATCTCCTGGTAACTCCCGGAACAATTTCCGGAGAAAATATTAGAGGAATATCTGTGGGACTTTTCAGGAGAAATTGTGCGATTTTCTAGAGAAACTGCTGGAGGACTTTTCGGAGGTACTCCCGGAAGTATTTCTAGAGGAATTTTCAAAGGAATGCTCGGAGGAGCTGCTTCCTAAAAGATTTTCAAGAGGAACTCATGGAATAATTCTTGAAGGACCTTCTGGAGGAATTTCTGACGGAAGCTCTTGGAGGAATTTCTGGAGAAATTCCTGAAGGAATTTCCGGGGGAGTTCCTGTAGAATTTTACGGAGAAACTTATAGATAATTCTTGGATTCATTTCCGAAGGAACCCCTGGAGGAAATTCCTTAGAAGCTACTAAAGGAATTTCCGTAGTAGTTCTTAGAGGTATTTTTGGAGGAATTCCTGAAGGAACTCTTGGAGGAATTGTGGAAGAACGCCTTAAGGAAATTCCGAAGTAGTGTTTAGAGCAATTTCCGTAAGAACTTCTGAAGAACTTTCCAGAGGATCTCTTGGAAGAATTTTGGGATGAAGTCCAGGGAGAATTGTCGAATGAACTCCAGACGGATTTTTCTTGGGAACTCCTGGAGGAATTTCGGAAGAACTCCTAGAGGATTTCCTGGAAATATTTTCCGATGTATTTCAAAAGAATGTTCTGAAGTAACTTCCGGTGGAACTCTTGAAAGATGTTTAGGAGGAACTCCGGGAATAATTTGTGAGGGACCTTCTGGAAGAACTCTCGGAGGAATTTCGGGAACAATCTCTTGAAGAGTTTCCGGAAGAACTTCTGCAAACTTCTTAAAAAATTATCCAAAAGAGCTTCTGGAGGAGTTTCTGGAGAAATTCCTGCAGGAATTTCCGGAGGAGTTCCTGTCGAATTTTCCGGTGAAACTCGTGGATAATTCTAGGAGAAATTTCCGAAGGAAAGCTTGAAGGAATTTCCGTAGAAGCTACTGAAAGAATTTTAGAAGTAATATTTAGAGGCATTTTCGGAGAAATGTCTGGAGGAACTCGTGGAAGAATGGTGGAAGAACTCCATAAGGAAATTCCGAAGAAGTTTACAGAGAAATTTTCGTAGGAACTCCTGAAGATCTTTTTGGAGGATTTTTTGGTGGAATTTCGGGATAAGGTTTAGGGGGAATGATTGAATGCACTCCTGGAGGAAATTTCTAAGGAACTCCTGGACGAGTTGATGGAAGAATTTCTTTAATAAAACTTTGATGAATTTCCGAAGAAACTCCTGGAAGAATTCCTGGAAATACTTGGCAAGGTATTTTGGAAAGAGGGGCTGAAGTCACTTCCGGGCGAACTCGTTGAGGAATTTCCGAAGATACTCTTAGAAGATTTTCAGGAGGAACTTCGGGAATAACTCTTGAAGCATCCTCTGGAGGAACTAGTGGAAGAATCTCCGGAACAATCTTTTGAAGAGTTTCCGGCAGAATTTCTGCAGGTTTTTCTGGAAGAATATTCGTAAAAGCTCCTAGAGGAATATTTGGAGGAATTCCTGAAGGAATTTTCACGGCAGTTCCTGCACAATTTTCCGGCGTTACTCATACACAATTCTTGGAGGAATTTACTAACGAACTCTTGAAGGAATCTCCGTAGAAGCTACTGAAGGATTTTTTGGAGCAATTTGAAATATTCGGAGGAGCTACTGGAGCTATTCCCGGAGGAACCCCTTTAGGAGAAACTCCAGAAAGATTTTCAAGAAACTTTCAAGAACAAGAAACAAGAAACAAGAAACTCCTGGAATAATTCTTGAAAAACCGACTGGAGGAACTCCTGGCGGAAATTCCAGAAAAAAAAATATTGAAGAGTTTTCGGAGGATCTTCTGCAGGAGAAATATCCAAAAAAGCTGCTGGAGGAATTTCTGGAGAAACTCGTGGATAATTCTTGGAGAAATTTTCGAAGGAACTCTTGAAGGAATTCCGTAGAAGCTTCTGAAGAAATTTTCGAAGTAATTCTTGGAGGTATTTTCGGAGGAATTTTCTGAAGGAACCCATGGACGAATGGTGGAAGACCTCTTTAATGAAATCCTGAAGAAGTTTTTAGAGAAATTTCCGTAGGAACTTCGCAAAAACTTTTCGGAGGATTTCTTGGAGGAATTTCGGGGTGAAGTCTAGGGGGTATGGTCAAATGAACTCCTGGAGGAATTTCATTAAAAACTTCTGGAGGAATTTCCGAAGAAACATCTGGAGGTTTATCGGAAAAAGTTTCTGAAGCAACTTCCGGAGAAACTCGTTTCCGAAGAAACTCCTGGTAGATTTTTAGGAGGAACTCCTGGAATAATTTTTGAAGGCCCTCCGGGGGAACTAATGGAGGAATTTCCAAGAAAAAAACCATGAAGAGAACTGCTGGAGAAATTTGCGTAGGTACTTGCGGATGTATTTTAGAAGCAATTTTTAAAGTAACTTCCGGAAGAACTCTTTGAGGAATTTCTAAAATCCTGGTGGACTTTTCATTGGAACTTTTTGAGAAATTTTCAAATCAAGCCGCTGGAAAAAGGAGTTAGCGAGACTATCGGGAGGAACTCCGACCAGATTTTTCGAAGTAACTCTTGTATGAATTTCCGGAGAAATTCTTGTATCAATTTCGAAGGAATTACCAAAGGAACTTCTGGAGGAATTTCTGGATGAACTCCTGGAAGAGTTTTTGGAAGAATTTCTAAAGAAACTCGTTGAGGAATTTCCTGAAGAAATTAGCGGAGGTATTTCCGAGCCAGTTTTTGAGTACTTGCCGGAGCAACTCCTGGAAGAAGTTCGGGAGGAATGTTTCGAAGATCTCCTGGTGGACTTTCCGTCGGAACTCATGGGGGCATTTCCGAAGGAATCGTTGGAAAAATTTCCATAGGAACTCCTGCAGGATTTTCTGAAGGAGCTCCTGGTGGACATTATGGAAGAATTTCTGAAGAAATGTTGGTGGGAACCGCTAAGGAATTTGCCGAAGGAATTCTAGGAAGAGTTTTTGAGGGAGAAGTACGAGGAATTTCCGAATGTGTTTTTGGAGGAATTTCCGAAGGATTTCTTCGTAAGTGCAGTTAAATTTCAATGAATAAAATAAGTCCACAAAAACTGTAAATGATCTATTATGCCATGGCGACAATATTTTTATCGGAACATAGGTCCACTAAAAATCTTAAAATACTAAACCAAAACGTTAAGTCTGAAAATTGAAAATCTTTGAATAAATACCTTAAAAAACAAAGTATTGGTTATTTTTCACACTGTTTACAAAAACTCGATGTATCAAAATGCTGCAAATTATAGCGAAAATAAATAATTTGTTATCATATTGTATGTTAACGGGCAAAATTGGGAGAAATAAAATATAACATTCTTCAGAATTGTATTTTTAAGCATGAAAGAAAATTCCCGAACACCCCTAACCCAGCAGCCGAAAGCAAGGTTTCTGCTGGCTGGTTATTACGTCGTTTTTGCCATTACGTCGAACATATTACGTTTTACACAGCATCATTTTGGGGAAAAAATGCCAATTACGTCACTTTTTGTTACACAAAACAGATGTAATAATACATGCGATTTACGACGGCGATGATAAGCATCAAATCTGATGTGATATTACAATTTTTTTTTGCTGTGTGGTATACAATTCAAGCATTCTTCAAATTCAACTTAAATCTAGTTTTTAGTTTAGTCTTAATTCTACACTGCAAAAAAATTTGACTTCTTCTGGTAATGTAATCAATGAAACTAATGTAAATGCAGGTCATGTAATCGTTTTCTCAATGTAATTATGCGTTGAAAATCATGCACATAAACAGAGCATGAATTAAACCGTATAAATACATTACCTTACCATTATTATTACACTCTGTTGACAACAATACTTTATTCACCAACTTTTCATTTATTTTCCATTAAGTTTACATGATATTATGTGAATCGAAACAAAAGATGGCCACGCTTGCGACGATCTCGGTAGAATGTAAACAAAACAAACAATTCTATCACGGCAGCTGCAAATGCAGCGGGAAACCTTCGTTTTCGACCACAGTCATACTAAAGTTAAGATTTTCATTACGACTGCAAAGCAACATCCATAATGTTGCATTTCATCGGTGTACTTCATCAGGCGTTTACTTAAATCGTTGGGAAAATTTCGAGTTCTTGCACTTCATCCAGTCAGATATTTCCCCTTGACGATGCGCATGCGTTTACTGAGAGCATGTAAATTTACATTACCTAGACAGGACCCGATCACGACGGGTTCGATACTGGTATATTTGAATCGCCATAACTCAGAACCTGTTACTCTTTGGGCAACATTGGTTTCAAGAAGTGAAGACGGTAGAGTGGTATCAGAACGGGCTATCACTCTGCGGACCAGAGTTCGATTCTCATGTTAACCATTTTTTATTTATATAGCATAAAATAGAACATGTAAATTTAAAACAACACAAAAATTTAAGATGACAAGTGATGTAAAAATAAAATGAAATGTAAATTTCTATCGTTTATCATGCTCCAATTATGTGCATGATATTTGATGTAAATGTACATGATTCGTTCGAACAGTGCAGGTTTGGGTGAAGATCGGGGCTACTCGGATGAGCAACCATGTGACGGTTCGGCAATATAAAACGTGACTCCTCGGCTCTCGATCACGTGACTGCTCGGCTCAGCCATGCACAATCTCGGTTCGGGTGGGTGGCGATGCAGGCATCGAGCAAATTTCGGCGTGCTCTACCAGGATCTCTTCTGTAGACGGACGAACTGCTAATTCTCCGCCTTGTCCGGAACTGGAAGAACTGCTATTTTAGCAACTGGTCTGACGACTGCTTCGGATGACGCTGTTTTGAGGGTGACGACTCGCACTACGCCGTCCTTGCCGGGATGAACTTTCATTATCTTCCCTTATCTGTCGTCCTTTACTACCACAATTTTTCCTGGCTCGATGGTGACTGGGCTCTTGCATCCCTTCGTGGCGCGTGATTGGAGCTGCTGAAGATATTCTGGATACCATCTAGACCAGATTCTCTGGAAACGCTTCTGTGTGAGCTCCCAGTGTGACAGGCGGTTGTCGGGAACTTCGGTCAGATCGCACTCGGCGACGGCTTGCAGGTTTGTTCCTACCAGGAAGTGTCCCGGAGTGAGGGCTTCCAGGTCGGACGGATCGTTGGGTATTGGTACAAGGGGTCTGGAATTTAGGCACATTTCGATTTGGGCTAGAAGAGTACCCATGTCCTCGTAGCTGATGTTCGTGTTGTTAATTTCACGTAGTAGGTGGTGCTTGGCGGATTTGACGGCTGCTTCCCACAGACCGCCGAAGTGCGGAGCACGTGGTGGGATAAAATGCCAAGAAATTTCATTCTCTGCGCAGAACTGCAAAATCTGCTCGCGACCGCCATGGTCAGACTTCAGCATCTGGTATACCTTGCGAAGGTCTTTCGCTGCACCTTTAAACGCAGTGCCGTTGTCGCTGTGCATTTCTTTCGGTCTTCCACGGCGTGCGACCAGACGGCGGAGTGCTGATAAGAAAGCTTGCGTCGATAGGTCGGACACAAGTTCGATATGGACGGCTTGCGTTGAGAAATACACAAAAATGGCAATGTATGCTTTCGTCGGAACTCGGTTGCGTACAGGTGACTTAATATAGACTGGTCCACAATAGTCTACACCACACACGGCGAATGGCCTAGTTGGTGTTACAAGAGAGATTGGCAAATCAGCGATGTTTTGCTGAACCAGGATCGGCTTATTACGGAAACATTGGAAACATTTGTGATAAGTTTGACGAACTAGGTTTCGGCTACCGATAATCCAAAATCGTTGTCGGATCGTGGCCAGCATGAGTTGCGGGCCAGCATGCAGAAGGTTCCGATGAAATTCTCCGGCCAGAAGAATGGAAAGTAGATGTTTGGCTAGCAAGGCTATCGGATATTTCACTTCAATGGGTGTCGAAGCATTACTGAGGCGTCCCCCAACTCGGATGAGTCCATCATGGTGGAGGACTGGTTTTAGCCACTTCAGTGGTGACGACGGCGATACACGTTCTTTCGAGGCAAGATCTGCGGTTTCATTAGGGAATATGTCTTGTTGCGCAAGACGGCATAGAGCGACATCTGCATCACGCAAATCTTCAGTAGTGAGGAACTCGAACGGCTTCTTCTTCTTGGAAATGGCTTGCAAAACACGGAAATATCTTCGCCAATAGGCGACAGCGCGGCGTAACTTGCGTCGATTTGCGGCCAATTAGAAGGCGGAAGCGATAGCCATGGCGGACCATTCCACCAAAACGAACAGTTTGCAAGCTCGGTGGGGCTGAGACCTCTCGAAAGGACGTCAGCTGGATTGCAGACTCCGGGAACGTGTCTCCAGGAATTCACATCGGTAGATGCTTGGATTGTGGACACCCTATTTGCCACAAATGTTTTCCAGCGGGTTGGGCAGGATTGCAGCCAGTGAAGGACGTTCAGAGCATCGACGTGGAAAAACACTTCGACTGACTTTTTGATGGAACTTTGCACCTTCTTGTAGAGTTTGGTTGACAGGACTGCCCCACACAGCTCGAGGCGGGCGATGGTTTGAAGCTTTGATAGCGGGGCAACTTTAGACTTTGACGTCAGTAGTCGCGCTTGTATGATTCCGTTGGAAGACTCGCAACGGACGTAGCAACACGTACCGTAGGCCTTTTCCGATGCATCGGAGAAAAAATGTAGTTGGATAGACACAGCGTTGGCCAGGAACACACACCTTGGAATCCGGATATTTGACAGCACTTCGAGCGTACTATGGTAGGATTTCCACTCAGCTTGGAGATGTGGGGGTAGTGGACGATCCCACTCGTCAGAATGTCCTTCGTCTGTGTGCAAGGCCCATAGACGCTGCATAAAAAGCTTGGATACGAGGATGACTGGTCCACTGAACCCTGCTGGATCGAACATCACAGCATCCAGCACGAAATCAAAATGGTAATGGCTTACTCACCGCACCTCCTGGTTGGGGGGACCTCCCATCCGGTTTGAAGGACCAAATGATGGGGCCTTCTAGGACCTCTAGGATTCCGTGGGAGGAATTACTTCCACTGGTACAGTGGCCCAGAAAATGCAGCAACTTACTTGCAAATTAGGTACACTTCGATCTTCACCGCATTTCTTCTCTTGCAGACTCTTTCTGCTACAAAACGACGAGAGGAAAATCAGCAATCAATCACTGCTTGGCCACTTGCGCAATCAAGTGTGCTCAATGCACATGAGGAACAGTTGCACAAATGCACTCAACCTTTGCCCCCTTTCCACTTACGCGCGAGATTGGTTTCGGAAATATAACAAGAGCAAATCGTTATTTTCGGTGAGGGATATATTGCAGTCCAAACAAATGGGGAACACTTCAACTGGTAATAATTACTACACGATCAACCGAGTATCGTACACCGTCCGTGGTTTATTGGGAACTGATCTCGCTACTGTTGGTCATCGGCTATCTATGTACATATTGCTGACCACCCGCATAATTGAAAACGGTATGCAGTGAGGTTGATATTATTCACCTGAATCAAGCAGTATTGTTACTATTACGATTAACATCTATTTGCGGTGTAACCTTAAAAAAATCTAAAAACATAATTATACAATATGTTTCATCTACGATACAATTTGAGATAATTTCAAGCCATGTTGTCTGCTTAAAAATTGTTGCATTCCGAATGTGATTTACTTTTGACAGAAGATGATACGAAACTGCAATTATTTAATAAGGGATATAATGACAATAAAGAATATAATTATGAGATAATTATGTATCATCTGAATCCGGTTCTATTTCGTCATGATGCCACACACACATTTAAGGTCTGAGGGAAGCTCTCTCGCGGTAGAGCGCTATTTTCGTACTAAAATGTCTATAACTCGGAATTGGAAACGAATTTCGCTTATCCCAACTGACAATCTCTTTGAAATTCATCAAGGAATGTTCCTACAAAATTTCATGGACCTACTATTTCCCAAATTTGAATTAAGCTCTAAATACTGAACTATTGTAGAACTGAAATTTTCGCTTCTCAGTACCTCTCTCCGATGATTTGAAGCACAAAGGAACCGAATTTCGCAAAACCCAACTGACAAAAGTTTTGAATTTTCCCAACGATCATTTTGATGTAATAAACCCAGATTAATCCACCTAGCGGTGATGGCGCCTTTCTCGCGCAAAAAGGTAATAAATGTAGCCTTTACGCTTACACCTCGATGATGTTCAAGAAAGGCAAAACAGTTACACCGTCTAATGTCATGATAGAAAATTTACACTAGTAGACGACAGATGGCGCTGCCTAAAGTTTCACGAATTTCCTATGTTCGAATTTAGACTTTCGGACAATTTCATAGTACTATGAAACCAAATATACTATATTAACAATATGATTCACTCTCACGAAATTTTGGCGACACCACATGTGGCGCCAACTCGCGTCCGAAAGGATCGATACACACGTAAATCGAACTACCCAAAATATGACGATCGTTTTACAACCACTTCAAAATGTCATCATGAAAAAAAATAGGGATGCTTGATGTTTTTTTTGCAAACTTAATCGATTATGTTTAATCGAATGCAAATGGAAAATCAAATGTTGTAGCAGAAGTGTGGTAGGCATATTTTTGTGAAAATGTATAATAAATTTGATATAGCTCGTTGAACTGTATCCGGCGGGACCATGCCGGTGCACCTACTCGCTCTCTGTTTCGCACACCATGTTGCTGTTTGCTCATTTGACTGCAACACTTTTATCAAATGTACTATTATCGCGCTCATCTTTTCCTAGAATGCTGCGGCGGTCTTACACTCGCAGGCTCGACTGTGAAGGTAAACGTCAAGATAGCCGCCGTATTAAAAGATAGGCAGAATTTTTCCGCTCAAAACAAAACCACGTGCTTTTCGCGAAATGACAACAGTGTTCGATTGTATTAGTGAGAGGCAACCGGAGTCACTGAGTACATGGAGAGTGTTTATCATGGCAAGTGCATACAGTGGGTGAGATTTTCATTGACACTGTTGTGTTTAGTGACCGTTGCGATTACCTGAGAAGCAACCAGCAGGAAGCCGCAGTATTCTATTTTATCTCGAGATGCATAATATATTAACAATATGATTCAGGGGCCCTCCTTAGCCGTGCGGAAAGATGCGCGGCTACAAAGCAAGACCATGCTGAGGGTGGCTGGGTTCGATTCCCGGTGCCGGTCTAGACAATTTTCGGATTGGAAATTGTCTCGACTTCCCTGGGCATAAAAGTATCATCGTGTTAGCCTCATGATATACGAATGCAGAAATGGTAACTTGGCTTAGAAACCTCGCAGTTAATAACTGTGGAAGTGCTTAATGAACACTAAGCTGTGAGGCGGAAATGTCCCAGTGGGGGATGTAATGCCAACGAAGAGAGAGAGAGATGATTCACTCTCACGAAATTCTAGCGACCCCACATGTGGCGCCACGATACACGATACACGTTATAATTAAACTACCCAACATATGACGATCGTTATACACACACACTTACGGAGCCGAATTTATTGAATTCAACATTTGGCTAGCAAACATTACCGCTAGGCAATGATTAAACTCACTGGTATTTTTTAACAGCAAGGAAGTGACCCTGATCAATTTACTTATGTTTTGTTACACTTTTTGAATTTAAATGTAAATTAACAAAATTCGTAGAGAGTTTATAAAATGATTGTTTGAGCTCGGAAAACGATGGAATTCCGACATTCAAGACTTAAGGATTTTTGAAAACGTAACGATTTTTATCACATTTTCAAGGATGATATGATCAAAATATTTTACCTACTTGTGAGATGAGCATTAGGGTGGTTCAAAAAATTGATTTTGATCCACAGTGCTCATCTGATTCTTTACCATGTTCTTTGAGCTAAAATTTGAGCTCATTTGGATTAAAACTGATTTAGCACAAGCCGTTTCAAGTTTGCATGCAAATTAGTATGGAGAAAATTATTTTTTCGTTGTACTCTTAATGAAGTTTCCCCATCAAGCGCAGGTTAAAAGAAAACCTACATAGCTAAAAGGAATACTCAACAGCTTTCACTCAGTGTAAACCGTATCTCAATTAATCGTTCCAATAATTCATGATTAGACAATGTTTTCACCACGTAAAACACTTTTTTGGTAGTTGAGTTGCATTATAAATATATTAGGGAGAAATATCAATATATTCAAGGGAGATCAGGGATATTGCTGTTACAATTATTTTAAATTGATTTTTGAAAACCATCCCTAGAGCGGAATAAAACTTGTAATGTTGCTTGGGATATCACCGCATGGCTAAGGAAGGCTTTTATATTACTATGGTAGATTATTGTTTAGCATGATCAATCGTTTTGAATAATTTTATGACACCAGTTAAACTTATTCATTCGCATAACAAGTTTCAATTTTGGCAGGCGTTGAGAAAGAATTGGGTATATATGTAAAACCCAGATTAATCCACCTAGCAGTGATGATGCCTTTCTCGTGCATTATAAAATATATTGAAAAAATCACATTAGAAAGGTCAAAAAAGCTCTTTGGGGGAATAGATCACATTTTTTCGATCATTTTTAATATTTTTGCCTTGCCACCATTCAAAAAAAATTGTTCTTTGAATTTTCAAGGGGGACCTTTGGGGAAAAACAATGATTTTTCAATAATTCCGAAAAGCAATGATCGGGCCCATTTCCAATAGCAAACAATTCCCCGTCGAATGCAACTTGTTGCGAGTAAATCGGATAATTCTAAGTTCTAAAAAGTGTGCCTACAAAATTTGTACACATACACAAAAAAACAGACGTCACCTCAGTTTGTCGAGCTGAGTCGATCGATATATAACACTATGGGTCTCCGGGCCTTCTATCAAGTTTTTTTAGCAATCATATAGCCTTTCGGTACAACTTTGTTGTATGAGAAAGGAAAAAATGCATATGTTACAAATATGCGATCGTGCGATAGTACAATGATTAGCGATAGTAAATACAATGATTAGCGCAACGGCGCGTTTTGAAAAATACATATGGATTAAAATTCGATATGTTTCCAACTTTCCTGATTCCCACGTAGTGTTTTTTCACCAATGTAATATTAAAGTTCAATAATACTAGTTGTATGTCATACATTGATTTTGCATCCCTTTGTGTAATAATTGTACAAGTACATTTGTGAAAATGAAACCAACAATTCACATAAATATAAATGAAAAAAGCCGCATAATATGGAAATAAGGAGGTGTATGAAATCACCCATATGCCCAAACTACATCATCATTCCACCCAAACCAAAAAGCAGTGGCTAACTGCACGCCTCTTCTTTCCTTCCAAAGCATGAAACAAAATGGCAGCAAACGTAACGAGCGCAAGAGAAAGTACGTAGGTACACCCTAAAATTGAACTACTCAAAATTGAGTCGAATCCGACTCATTTTCATTAAAAACGGGACAACTCAAAATGTGAGTAAAAGATACTACTTCAATAAAATGATGATTGCACTTAAACTAGGAGTCTGTTTGTCGTAAAATGCACTTAGATAGATAGATAAACTTGATTCGCATCTGTCGTATTAAAAATTGATGGAAGGCCAAGCTTAACTTTCGCGAAATCATCATTTTATTAAAGTAGTATCTTTTACTCAAATTTTGAGTTGTCCCGTTTTTAATGAAAATGAGTCGGATTCGACTCAATTTTGAGTAGTTCATTTTTAGCGTGTATGCGATTTTTATTTCCAACGATGAAACTTTTACAGCTGTGTTGATGCGGATGAAGTCATCGGCTTCGGGTCTCTAGCGCGTGTGTGTTCGTCCATTAGTTTTCGTGTTCCACATTTGAAGCTTTGGAAAACTTTGCTTGAGAAGTTAGCATCATCAATAAAGCACGAAAGAAGCAACACAAACATTCATGCTGTCAGTTATATACACGGTGCGAAATTCATTCACCGCATGCAGAAATGCTACACCCTTAATTTGTTTTACTCAATATTGTGCGGTTACTTGCTATGTTTTTTTTTAAACTTTATTAAAGTGTTATTTTAATCTCGAGATTATGTTCAACACCGTACTTGCTAAATGGACACGGTCGGTTAAAGTAGCTGTTCCTTAAATAGTTCGTTAAAGTAGTCGCTAGATTATTCGCTGTTGGTTTGAGCGAGACAGAGTATATGTCAAAAAAAAAATTAACCAGCAATCTGCGGTGTATTGTTCGAAATGAACGTTTATCAGCAATGGACTTTCTGCTGTACTATAGATCTCGCATAATTTATCAAAATGACCTAAGTAACATTTTTTCATGAATTAATTTGAGTACTGCAATCAACAGAACAACATGAAAGCTATTGATTGCAGTATTCAAATAAATTCATGAAAAAATGTTACTTACGTCCTTTGAAAAGTTTAGCGAGAATTCATGAAAAAATTTACTTAGGTCCTTTGAAAAGTTATGCGGGAAATGTAATAAAATGCGTAAAGCCAAAATAGAACTTTTTGGGAACTTGCAAGTGTTCTGATTGTTTAAGTTGACTTTTGTAAATTTATTGGTCAATATTTAAGAAGTGCAGTTAAAAGAAAAGTGCATACTTAGTTTTTCAAATTTGATTCAGACTATCTTTTGAAAAGGGTCAAACTTGTTTTTACTGATTTTTTCAAATGGATATAATCGAAAAACGACCCTTCCTACAAAAAAGTGTTGTATGGGTGACTATCGCAAAATCAGTCAAACTTTCTAATAAAACTTTTTGAAAAACTCAAAATTGAACCCTACACTAAAAAAAATCGATTTAAAAAATTAAAAGTCGATTTGCAAAAAAACGCCCTTTTCGATTTGGACGAAATTTTGTCTCAAGATAGGTGATTATGTTCCCTACCAACCGTCCATACATCGCAAGCGGAATTGATTTTTTCAGTGTCTTTAAGGGGTGGATTTAACATATGTATACATAATATACTCATATTAGGTATTCATGTACAGTCAGGCAGAGTACAATGTTTTGGTCGTAACTGGTCGCAACTAGAAATACTAGAATAAGAGATCGGCGAAGACGCCATCTTGGTTCCAATCGAACCGTCAAAAGTGGTTCCATTTCGACTTGTTTACTTTTTGCTTCCATAAGAAGCAAGCAAAAAGTTCAAGTGCTGCCAGTATCATTGTCATGATTTCATGCATTTTCATACGTTGCCATTTCGACAGTTTTTCACTCCGCCGATCTCTGGTTATAGGGTGGCTAGTCGCAACTAAAGAAGCTAATAATGGAATATAATATTTTTTTTGAAGATATAAACCCCTTCTTAATATTACTCTTAATTTAAAAACAAACTATATTTAGTGACTAAATTAGACAATGTATCATAAAAATAGATTTGCTTGGGGTTCTATAACGATGGCTTTCATTGGTTTAATTTCAGATGAAAATACACTGAAAATAATTCCGACAAGAAAAAGTTTTTGTTAGAAAAACTTTTTTCCTTAAGAGTGCCCAGCTTGCGATGTATGGACGGTTGGTAGGGAACATAATCACCTATCTTGAGACAAAATTTCATTTAAATAAAAAAGGGCGTTTTTTCGCAAATCGACTTTAAAATTTTTAAACTGATTTTTTTCAGTGTAGGGCTCAATTTGGATTGTTTCCGATATTTTCACTAGAAAGTTTGACTGATTTTGCGATGGTCACCCATACAACACTTTTTTGTGGGATGCGTCGTTTTTCTATTATATCCATTTGAAAATATTAGCAAAAAAATTTCAGCTCTTTTCAAAGGATAATCTTGATTAAATTTGGAAAAACATCTTTGTTTTCATTTCGGATCATCTGGTGATTTTTCATTTCTCATTTTTCATTTCTTACTTCTTACTTTTCACTCCTCACTTCGCACTTCTCACGTCTCACTTTTCACTTCTCACTGCTCACATCGGCCCATAGGGGAAAGAAATGGCAGAAATGACGCTTAACTTTTAAAAAGAACATATGTCACCTTTTTTTCATGAATTAATTTGTGTACTGCAATCAAAAGCTATCATTTTGGTCTGTTGATCGCAATATTAAAATTCATTCATGAAAATATGTTTCTTAGGTCATTTTGAAAAAATAAACGAGAATTTTCAGTGTATACATGAAATCTTAAAATAGGTACTTTTTAACTCATTAATGGGTTTCTATGTTTCTTTGTGAAGTTTTTTCTTCCGTGTAAGCTGTGTATTCTATGCTGTCAGTGTGCCGGTTTCGAATAAATTGTGTCTTGGGAGAACATAACCTAGAAAATAGATAGCTTATTTGTTACGAAATAATGATGTCTCATAACTCTTTGAATATTTACTATTTTTTGAGAAGTGCCATCATTATGAAACTCAATAGTGAACAAGAAGAAAACATTCCCCATCGAATGCAACTTGTTGTAGCAAAATCGATTCAGGTTTAGTACTAGAAAAATTGGCTAATGTTTCAATGTGCACACACATACGCACACACACACACACACGGACACACACACGGACAGACAGACATTTGCTCAGTTTGTCAAGCTGAATCGAATGGTATATAATACTATGGGTCTACAAGCGCTCTATAAAAAGTACGTTTTGGGAGTGAAATGAAAGCCTTTCTGGTACAACTTTGTTGTACGAGAAAGGCAAAAAGATATCGAACCAGTGCATAATCTCCATCCAAGCGTTTCTCAGCTATTTTCAGAGGATTTCATACATTTATCGAGTTTGGCTTCGTTATGCTCTTTGACGCTTGAGCTTCCATAAACAAGTTATTTAGACTATAACTTGGTAATAATCGATTCCTCCTTAATTTTTTATATGATGATTGGAAGAAAAAAATCGAGGAAACTCATTTAGTAGTGACGTGGTAAATAATTGACTGTTTTACAACTAAAAGGTTCCGTTTAAGGGAGGAAAAAAAGTTGTTTGGGACCCTCGGTAGATTTTTTTCAAATAGTCACGAAATGAAAGCCTAAAGGGCCAAACACAATGGACACGTTTGCGTGCGTTTTGACAGTTTTCCCACGTGTTTGGCCCATAAGAGCTATATTTTCACGTAGTGAAAGTATTAGCGATGCTCATTTTTTTTTGTCACACACCGCGTTGAATTATCTTGATTTTATAAAATCAATGATGATTTCTTTTCAAATTAACTCGCATGCATAATCCCATTTTTGAGAATTCCTAAATTGCTATCAATTTGTGAATATGATTTGACAGAGAGAAACGTACTTTTGTGAACAAACTGCCCGATATGAGAGTCTGATATAAATACAATTCAAACATAATTACGTTTGTGGTACAATCTCTCTATATAAAAATGGGTTTGCATTTCCTTTGAGGCAATATAACTCACGAACGGGTTGACCGATTTGTACGGGTTTCTCATTAATCGATTCGTCTTGAGGACTGCTGTGTTATAAAATATCACTAAATTTTGAGGAGAAAGTTGAGAAATTGTGAAAATACAATTTTGATGCGAGTTGTAAGGAAACCCAATACGATCGCGCTAAAAATGATCTAGAGTGCGGCGCTGAATGAACTCAACAATTGATAGTAAGAATGCAAAATATAGTTGACTCTGTAAATCTCGATGTTCTATATCTCGATATCTCTCCCTATGTCGATGTTTTCCTCGGTCCCTTCAATCTACATACATTTTGGCTTTCTACATCTCGATAACTTCCCTATCTTGAAATCTTTCTATCCCGATGTGTTGTAATCGTATTTTGTTCTGGATTCACTCTCCTTAAGTAGATATGTTCAAATTTTTAGTAGCCTAGACCATATTTGGACGACAACAATACAGATCAACAATAAGCAATGATATTTGTTTTGTTGTCGTTTTTCATAGCAACAAGCTGTTTTGGATCTAGTACCCATTTAAATTTTCCTTCCATTCCTCGATCTCTCCCTATCTCGATGGTCCCTTCAATATCGAGATGTGGAGAGCGACTGTAGTATAATCCCGAGCAAGGTCGGGTACGTTCAACTAGTTTTTCTTTCGAAAGTATCGAAAAATAATCTATTAAATCTCAAAAAATATCTGATATTGGATACAAAATCGAGAAAGCACAATAAAATAGGCGTAATTAAGTTTAGCCGAAATATCTCACCGTAATGAAAGGGCAAGTGAATTGAACAGCTTAGTTTAATGCAATTTACTTGCCAAGAGTTGAACATGTTCAACTTACTGTCCGTTCAAGTGAGTTGAGCGAAGGTGTTTGGACGCGTTTAATCCAAGCGACTTTTTCAATTCACTTTCCATGTCTAAATGTAACCAAATAATCATACCCATCATGATAAGCGTAACATAACAAAACGCAATCGGATGAGTGTCATCTTCATGGCTTTCCACTCAAGATACATATTCATTCAATCAATGGAGGGGAGCAAAAAGTTTTCAATTCATAATAAGTTGCAACGCAGGTGTTAAGTTCCAGTAGGAATTTAGGACACCGAAGAGGAAGAAGAATGATGCACTGGAATAATATCGATAATATTCAGAAAGAATTAATCAAATTTCTTGCTAAAGGAAATGATAGAAATGTTTACAGTGGAACAATCATTTTAATGTTTGCGGAACGGCTTTCACAGTTTGAACGATTGAAGCAAAGGTGTAGTTTGTCTGCTTTGCACTGCTTCATCGAAATATTTACAGTAGTGTTTGCATTTAACAAAGTCGTTATTCCGGTAATCGATTTATTGAAAAATGTATGGACATCCCCACACTGTAAAATGTCATCGAACAACTGTATGACTACTCACCGGAAGATGGCAGGAGGGTTTTCCAGCACAAGCTAGAAAAAAACATGTTTAGATTCCTCTTTGCTCGCTAGATGATGTTGTTATCACCGGCAAATTGTTCGCCATTTCGTTGTATGGAAAAACTCGAAGTGAACCATATTGTTAATATAATATATTTGATGAAACTGAACGAAGAGCATAGTTACCCCTAAATGCGTGCAACACGAGCATCTTTATAGTACGATGAAACTCTTAATGGAAAGCCACGGATAAAATATTCATAGATGCAAGGCATTTTTCATAACACATTATTGTTCTATGTGACATAGTTCATCACTATTTTAATATTATCTATTTTTTGCAATTTGCAATTATTATGAAATTCAATAGTGATCAACAGCGTTTTAGTCTCTGTCGGATGCAACTTGTTGCAAGAAAATCGGTTAAGAGTTTCTATGTGAAAATTTGGCTAATGTTTTTTATGGCATTTTGTGCACACACACACGCACACACATACACACACACACGCACACACGGACAGACGGACAGACACACGGACAGACATTTGTTCAGCTCATCGAGCTGAGTCGAATGGTATATAACACTATGGGTCTCCGGGATTTCTATCAAGAGTTCGATTTTGGAGTGAAATGATAGCCTTTCGGTACAACTTAGTTGTACGAGAAAGGCAAAAAGTATATGTCACCGCAATAAATTTTGCAGGAAGCTCTTTTTACTTCAACCAAGTTTTTTAAATTCCATACAAAAGTTACCATTTCGGGAGAGCAGCCAACAGCATATTTTCTTGAGGCACACGGCAGGAAAGGAGCGATGAGAGCGATAGCAAGTCCGTCAACTTTGTATCTAGCGTGACACTAGAAAAAAGCGTATTCCTATTTGTGAACACGAGGATACCAAATATATGAATTGAAATCAAATATAGGAATGAGATCAGATAAGCAATTGAAAATGAATAAGACACATAAAAGAAATAAAACAAATAAACAAAATAAAACAAATAAGACAAATAAGACAAATTGGACAAATAAGAAAAACAAGACAAATTCCTACGGAAGTCCCTTCAGGTATTCCTCCAGAAGTTCCTCCGGGAATTTCTCCGGAAGTTCCTTCAGGAATTCCTCCGAAACTTCCTCCAGGAATTCCTCCGGGAATTCCTCCGGAAGTTCCTCCGTGAATTCCTCCGGAAGTTCCTCCGGGAATTCCTCCAGAAATTTCTCCAGGAATTTCTCCTGAAGTTCCTACGGGAATTCCTCCGGAAGTTCCTCCAGGAATTCCTCCCGAAGAAACTTCTGGAGGCAATCCCGAAGGAATTTCTGGAGGCATTCCCGAAGGAACTTTCGCAGGAATTCCTGTAGGAACTTCCGAAGAAATTTCCGGAGGAATTCCCGGAGGAATTCCCGGAGGAACTTCCGGAGGAATTCCCGGAGGAACTTCCGGAGGAATTCCCGGAGGAACTTCCGGAGGAATTCCCGGAGGAACTTCCGGAGGAATTCCCGGAGGAACTTCCGGAGGAATTCCCGGAGGAACTTCCGGAGGAATTCCCGGAGGAATTTCTGGAGGAATTCCCGGAGGAACTTCCGGAGGAACTTCCGGAGGAATATCCGGGGGAAATTCCGGAGAAATTCCCGGAGGAATTCTCAGAGGAACTTCCGGAGGAATTCCCAGAGGAACTTCCGGAGGAATTCCCAGAGGAACTTCCGGAGGAATTCCCGGAGGAACTTCCGGAGGAATTCCCGGAGGAACTTCCGGAGGAATTCCCGGAGGAACTTCCGGAGGAATTCCCGGAGGAACTTCCGGAGGAATTCCCGGAGGAGCTTCCGGAGGAAATCCCGGAGGAACTTCCGGAGGAATTGCCGGAGGAACTTCCGGAGGAATTCCCAGAGGAACTTCCGGAGGAACTTCCGGAGGAATTCCCGGAGGAACTTCCGGAGAAATTCCCGGAGGAACTTCCGGAGAAATTCCCGGAGGGACTTCCGGAGGAATTCCCGGAGGAACTTCCGGAGGAATTCCCGGAGGAACTTCCGGAGGAATTCCCGGAGGAACTTCCGGAGGAATTCCCGGAGGAACTTCCGGAGGAATTCCCGGAAGAACTTCCGGAGGAATTCCCGGAGGAGCTTCCGGAGGAATTCCCGGAGGAACTTCCGTAGGAATTGCCGGAGGATTTTCCGGAGGAATTCCCAGAGGAATTTCCGGAGGAACTTCCGGAGGAATTCCCGGAGGAACTTCCGGAGAAATTCCCGGAGGAACTTCCGGAGAAATTCCCGGAGGGACTTCCGGAGGAATCCCCGGAGGAACTTCCGGAGGAATTCCCGGATGAACTTCCGGAGGAATCCCCGGAGGAACTTCCGGAGGAATTCCCGGAGGAACTTCCGGAGGAATTCCCGGAGGAACTTCCGGAGGAATTCCCGGAGGAACTTCCGGAGGAATTCCCGGAGGAACTTCCGGAGGAATCCTCGGAGCGACTTCCGGAGGAATTCCCGGAGGAACTGCCGGAGGAGTTCTCGGAGGTACTTCCGGAGGCGTCCCCGGAGGGACTTCCGGAGGAATTCCCGGAGGAACTTCCGGAGGAATTCCCGGAGGAACTTCCGGAGGAATTCCCGGAGGAACTTCCGGAGGAATTCCCGGAGGAACTTCCGGAGGAATTCCCGGAGGAACTTCCGGAGGAATTCCGGAGGAACTTCCGGAGGAATTCGGAGGAACTTCGGAGGAATTCGGAGGAACTTCGGAGGAATTCTGGAGGAACTTCCGGAGGAATTCCGGAGGAACTTCGGAGGAATTCAGGAGGAACTTCCGGAGGAATTCCGGAGGAACTTCCGGAGGAATTCCCGGAGGAACTTCCGGAGGAATTCCGGAGGAACTTCCGGAGGAATTCTGGAGGAACTTCCGGAGGAATTCCCGGAGGAACTTCGGAGGAATTCCGGAGGAACTTCCGGAGGAATTCCGGAGGAACTTCCGGAGGAATTCCCGGAGGAACTTCCGGAGGAATTCCCGGAGGAACTTCCGGAGGAATTGGAGGAACTTCCGGAGGAATTCCCGGAGGAACTTCCGGAGGAATTCCGGAGGAACTTCCGGAGGAATTCCTGAGGAACTTCCGGAGGAATTCTGGAGGAACTTCCGGAGGAATTCCCGGAGGAACTTCCGGAGGAATTCGGAGGAACTTCCGGAGGAATTCCCGGAGGAACTTCCGGAGGAATTCGGAGGAACTTCCGGAGGAATTCCTGGAGGAACTTCCGGAGGAATTCCTGGAGGAGCTTCCGGAGGAATTCCTGGAGGAGCTTCCGGAGGAATTCCTGGAGGAACTTCTGGAGGAACTTCCGGAGGAATTCCCGGAGGAACTTCCGGAGGAATTCCCGGAGGAACTTCCGGAGGAATTCCCGGAGGAACTTCCGGAGGAATTCCCGGAGGAACTTCCGGAGGAATTCCCGGAGGAACTTCCGGAGGAATTCCTGGAGGAACTTCCGGAGGAATTCCCGGAGGAACTTCCGGAGGAATTCCCGGAGGAACTTCCGGAGGAATTCGGAGGAACTTCCGGAGGAATTCCCGGAGGAACTTCCGGAGGAATTCGGAGGAACTTCCGGAGGAATTCCCGGAGGAACTTCGGAGGAATTCCCGGAGGAACTTCCGGAGGAATTCGGAGGAACTTCCGGAGGAATTCGGAGGAACTTCCGGAGGAATTCCCGGAGGAACTTCCGGAGGAATTCCGGAGGAACTTCCGGAGGAATTCGGAGGAACTTCCGGAGGAATTCCGGAGGAACTTCCGGAGGAATTCCCGGAGGAACTTCCGGAGGAATTCCTGGAGGAACTTCCGGAGGAATTCCCGGAGGAACTTCCGGAGGAATTCGGAGGAACTTCGGAGGAATTCGGAGGAACTTCCGGAGGAATTCCCGGAGGAACTTCCGGAGGAATTCGGAGGAACTTCCGGAGGAATTCGGAGGAACTTCCGGAGGAATTCCCGGAGGAACTTCCGGAGGAATTCCCGGAGGAACTTCCGGAGGAATTCGGAGGAACTTCCGGAGGAATTCCCGGAGGAACTTCCGGAGGAATTCCGGAGGAACTTCCGGAGGAATTCCGGAGGAACTTCCGGAGGAATTCCCGGAGGAACTTCCGGAGGAATTCCCGGAGGAACTTCCGGAGGAATTCCCGGAGGAACTTCCGGAGGAATTCGGAGGAACTTCCGGAGGAATTCGGAGGAACTTCCGGAGGAATTCCGGAGGAACTTCCGGAGGAATTCCCGGAGGAACTTCCGGAGGAATTCGGAGGAACTTCCGGAGGAATTCCTGAAGGAACTTCCGGAGGAATTCCGGGAGGAACTCCCGGAGGAATTCCGGGAAGAACTTCCGGAGGAATTCCGAGACGAACTTCCGGAGGAATTCCGGGACGAACTTCCGGAGGAATTCCGGGAGGAACTTCCGGAGGAATTCCGGGAGGAACTTCCGACGGAATACCTGGAGGAACTTCCGGAGGAATTCCGGGATGAACTTCCGGAGGAATTCCGAGACGAACTTCCGGAGGAATTCCGAGACGAACTTCCGGAGGAATTCCTGGAGGAACTTCCGGAGGAATTCCCGGAGGAACTTCCGGAGGAATTCCCGGAGGAACTTCCGGAGGAATTCCCGGAGGAACTTCGGGAGGAATTCCCGGAGGAACTTCCGGAGGAATTCCCGGAGGAACTTCCGGAGGAATTCCCGGAGGAACTTCCGGAGGAATTCCCGGAGGAACTTCCGGAGGAATTCCCGGAGGAACTTCCGGAGGAATTCCCGGAGGAACTTCCGGAGGAATTCCCGGAGGAACTTCCGGAGGAACTTTCGGAGGAATTCCCGGAGGAACTTCCGGAGGAATTCCCGGAGGAACTTCCGGAGGAATTCCCGGAGGAACTTCCGGAGGAATTCCCGGAGGAACTTCCGGAGGAATTCCCAGAGGAACTTCCGGAGGAATTCCCGGAGGAACTTCCGGAGGAATTCCCGGAGGAACTTCCGGAGGAATTCCCGGAGGAACTTCCGGAGGAATTCCCGGAGGAACTTCCGGAGGAATTCCCGGAGTAACTTCCGGAGGAATTCCCGGAGGAACTTCCGGAGGAATTCCCGGAGGAACTTCCGGAGGAATTCCCGGAGGAACTTCCGGAGGAATTCCCGGAGGAACTTCCGGAGGAATTCCCGGAGGAACTTCCGGAGGAATTCCCGGAGGAATTCCCGGAGGAACTTCCGGAGGAATTCCCGGAGGAACTTCCGGAGGAATTCCCGGAGGAACTTCCGGAGGAATTCACGGAGGAACTTCCGGAGGAATTCCCGGAGGAACTTCCGGAGGAATTCCCGGAGGAACTTCCGGAGGAATTCCCGGAGGAACTTCGGAGGAATTCCCGGAGGAACTTCCGGAGGAATTCCCGGAGGAACTTCCGGAGGAATTCCTGGAGGAACTTCCGGAGGAATTCCCGGAGGAACTTCCGGAGGAATTCCCGGAGGAACTTCCGGAGGAATTCCCGGAGGAACTTCCGGAGGAATTCCCGGAGGAACTTCCGGAGGAATTCCCGGAGGAACTTCCGAAGGAATTCCTGGAGGAACTTCCGAAGGAATTCTTGGAGGAACTTCCGAAGGAATTCTTGGAGGAACTTCCGAAGGAATTCCTGGAGGAACTTCCGAAGGAATTCCTGAAGGAACTTCCGAAGGAATTCCTGAAGGAACTTCCGAAGGAATTCCTGGTGGAACTTCCGAAGGAATTCCTGGTGGAACTTCCGAAGGAATTCCTGGTGGAACTTCCGAAGGAATTCCTGGGGGAACTTCCGAAAGAATTCCTGGAGGAACTTCCGAAGGAATTCCTAGAGGAATATTGGAAGACAATTCCTGGAGGAACTTCCGGAGGAATTGCTGGAGAATCTTCCGAACGAATCCCTGGAGGAACTTCCGAAGGAATTTCTGAAGCAACTTACTTTATTTTTGTTCTTAGTCTTATTTGTATTATTTGACTCATTTGTCTTATTTGTCTTTTTTGTCTTATTTGTCTTATTTGTCTTATTTGTCTTATTTGTCTTATTTATCTTATTTGTCTTATTTTTATTTTTTGTCTTTTTTTTCTTATTTGTCTTATTTGTCTTATTTGTCTTGTTTGTCTTATTTGTCTTATTTGACTTATTTGTCTTATTTGTCTTACTTACACCAGCACCACTGTTATCACCCAAATACTTTTCAAAGCTTGTATGGAAACCTTGTACAGAAATCCTCTCACGATATTTTCTAATGTTGTTCTAGAAACGGCTCATGTTTTCATTTTCCAAAACCAGCTGGAGTTTGTTTATTTTGATTTCCTCATTGCGTGATTGGTCGGCGCTGCTGCTGTTCTCTCGCCGAACCACTGCATGAGTGATAAATTTCTTCCCCATTGTTGCCAATTCCTTTTGTTCTCCGTTTACGGTAAATTCTCAAGCAATTGTAAACTTCATAATGAAGAAATAATTTTGGCGACACTGACAGCGTCATTCTGGCGGGCTGAATTGGGCAATTTTCTCTCGCAGAGAGTGCTACCACGTGCTTTTTTAACGGAAAACCCTTCCCTCAGACCTTAAGGAGTTGCTTACCTGTCGAGCCTTCGGGACATGCTGCTCCCGGGCCACGGAGATTGCCTCTTCGATGGCGCACAGCTGGCGGTCGATACTTTCTGGCGTCTCCGGACGCACCTCGTAATCGACGAAGTTGTCGACGCACTGCTGGAACCGCTGCCAGTTCACTCGATGGTAGTTTCGCCTTGTTATCTCGTGCCGATATACTGAAGATCCAACCTCAGCCACCACCGGATAGTGGTCCGAGCTAAGTTCTTGGAAGACGACCGGCTGGGAAACGTATCATCTGAATCCGGTTCTATTTCGTCATGATGCCACACACACATTTAAGGTCTGAGGGAAGCTCTCTCGCGGTAGAGCGCTATTTTCGTACTAAAATGTCTATTACTCGGAATTGGGAACGAATTTCGCTTATCCCAACTGACAATCTCTTTGAAATTCATCAAGGAATGTTCCTACAAAATTTCATGGACCTACTATTTCCCAAATTTGAATTAAGCTCTAAATACTGCACTATTGTAGAACTGAAATTTTCGCTTCTCAGTACCTCTCTCCGATGATTTGAAGCACAAAGGAACCGAATCTCGCAAAACCCAACTGACAAAAGTTTTGAATTTTCCCAACGATCATTTTGATGTAATAAAAAGTATATGTGACCGCAATAAATTTTGCAGGAAGCTCTTTTTACATCAACCAAGTTTTTTAAATTTCATACAAAAGTTACCATTTCGGGAAAGCAGCCAACAGCATATTTTCTTGTGGCGCACGGCAGGAAAGGAGCGATGAGAGCGATAGAAAGTCCGTCAACTTTGTATCTAGCGTGACACAAGAAAAAAGCGTATTCCTATTTGTGAACACGAGGATACCAAATATATAAATTGAAATCAAATATAGGAATGAGATGAGATAAACAATTGAAAATAAATAAGACAAATAAGAAAAATAAAACAAATATAACAAATAGGACAAATAAGACAGAAAAGACAAATTCCTACGGAAGTCCCTCCAGGTATTCCTCCAGAAGTGACTCCAGAAGTGCCTCCAGAAGTTCCTTCGGAAGTACCTCCAGGAATTCCTTCGGAAGTTCCTCCAGGAATTCCTTCGGAAGTTCCTCCAGGAATTCCTTCGAAAGTTTCTCCTGGAATTCCTCTGGAAGTTCCTCCTGGAATTCCTCTGGAAGTTCCTCCTGGAATTCCTCTGGAAGTTCCTCCAGGAATTCCTCTGGAAGTTCCTCCAGGAATTCCTCCGGAAGTTCCTCCAGGAATTCCTCCGGAAGTTCCTCCAGGAATTTCTCCGGAAGTTCCTTCAGGAATTCCTTCGGAAGTTCCTCCAGGAATTCCTTCGGAAGTTCCTCCAGGAATTCCTTCGGAAGTTCCTCCAGGAATTCCTCCGGAAGTTCCTCTAGGAATTCCTCCGGAAGTTCCTCTAGGAATTCCTCCGGAAGTTCCTCCAGGAATTCCTCCGGAAGTTCCTCCAGGAATTCCTCCGGAAGTTCCTCCAGGAATTCCCCCGGAAGTTCCTCCAGGAATTCCCCCGGAAGTTCCTCCAGGAATTCCCCGGAAGTTCCTCCAGGAATTCCCCGGAAGTTCCTCCAGGAATTCCCCGGAAGTTCCTCCAGGAATTCCCCCGGAAGTTCCTCCAGGAATTCCTCCGGAAGCTCCTCCAGGAATTCCTCCGGAAGTTCCTCCAGGAATTCCTCCGGAAGTTCCTCCAGGATTTCCTCCGGAAGTTCCTCCAGGAATTCCTCCGGAAGTTCCTCCAGGAATTCCTCCGGAAGTTCCTCCAGGAATTCCTCCGGAAGTTCCTCCAGGAATTCCTCCGGAAGTTCTTCCAGGAATTCCAGAGGAAGTTCCTCCAGGAATTCCGTAGAAAAGTTCTTCCAGGAATTCATTCGGAAGTTCTTCCAGGAATACCTTCGGAAGTTCCTCCAGGAATTCCTTCGGAAGTTCCTCCAGGAATTCCTTCGAAAGTACCTCCAGTAATTCCTTGAAAGTTCCGTCAGGAATTCTTTTGGAAGTGCCTCCAGGAATTCCTTCGGAAGTTTCTCCAGGAATTCCTTCGGAAGTTCCTCCAGGAATTCCTCGGAAGTTCCTCCAGGATTTCCCCGGAAGTTCCTCCAGGAATTCCATCGGAAGTTCCTCCAGGAATTCCATCGGAAGTTCCTCCAGGAATTCCTTCGGAAGTTCCTCCAGGAATTCTTTCGGAAGTTCCTCCAGGAATTCCTTCGGAAAATTCCTCCAGGAATTCCTTCGGAAGTTCCTCCAGGAATTCCTTCGGAAGTTCCTCCAGGAATTCCTACGGAAGTTCCTCCAGGAATTCCTTCGGAAGTTCCTCCAGGAATTCCTTCGGAAGTTCCTCCAGGAATTCCTTCGGAAGTTCCTCCAGGAATTCCTTCGGAAGTTCCTCCAGGAATTCCTTCGGAAGTTCCTCCAGGAATTCCTTCGGAAGTTCCTCCAGGAATTCCTTCGGAAGTTCCTCCAGGAATTCCTTCGAAGTTACTCTGGGGAACTCTACCGGAAGTTTCTTCGGGAATTCCCCTGGAAGTTCCTTCGGGAATTCCTTCGGAAGTTACTGTTGGGAATTCCACTGGAAGTTACTGTGGGGAATTCCACTGGAAGTTTCTTGGGGAATTCCTCCAGAAGTTCCTTCGGGAATTCCTCCAGAAGTTCCTTCGGGAATTCTTCCGGAAGTTCCTTCGGGAATTCCTCCGGAAGTTCCTTCGGGAATTCCTCCGGAAGTTCCTTCGGGAATTCTTCCGGAAGTTCCTTCGGGAATTCCTCCGGAAGTTCCTTCGGGAAATCCTCCGGAAGTTCCTTCGGGAATTCCTCCGGAAGTTCCTTCGGGAATTCCTCCGGAAGTTCCTTCGGGAATTCCTCCGGAAGTTCCTTCGGGAATTCCTCCGGAAGTTCCTCCGGAAGTTCCTTCGGAAATTCCTTCGGAAGTTTTTTCGGGAATTCCTTGTGAAGTTCCTTCAAGAATTCCTTCGGAAGTTCCTTCGGGAATTCCTTCGAAAGTTCCATCGGGGATTCCTTCGGAAGTTCCGTCGGGAATTCCTTCGGAAGTTCCTTCGTTAATTCCTCCGGAAGTTCCTTCGGGAATTTCTGCGGAAGTTCCTCCGGGAGTTCCTTGAAAAGGTCCTCCGGAAGTTCCTTGAAAAGGTCCTCCGGAAGTTCCTTCGAGAATTCCTCCGGCAGTTCTTTTGGAAATTCCTCCGGAAGTTTCTTCTGGCATTCCTCCGGAAGTTGCTTCTAGAATTCTTCCGAAAGTTTCTTCGAGAATTCCTCCGGAAGTTCCTTCGGGAACTCCTCTGGAAGTTCCTTCGAATTCCTCCGGAAGTTCCTTCGAATTCCTCCGGAAGTTCCTTCGGGAATTCCTCCGGAAGTTCCTTCGAATTCCTCCGGAAGTTCCTTCGAAATTCCTCCGAAGTTCCTTCAGAATTCCTCCGGAAGTTCCTTCGAAATTCCTCCGGAAGTTCCTTCGAATTCCTCCGGAAGTTCCTTCGAATTCCTCCGGAAGTTCCTTCGAATTCCTCCGGAAGTTCCTTCGAATTCCTCCGGAAGTTCCTTCAGAATTCCTCCGGAAGTTCCTTCGAATTCCTCCGGAAGTTCCTTCGGGAATTCCTCCGGAAGTTCCTTCGGGAATTCCTCCGGAAGTTCCTTCAAATTCCTCCGGAAGTTCCTTCAAATTCCTCCGGAAGTTCCTTCGAATTCCTCCGGAAGTTCCTTCGAATTCCTCCGGAAGTTCCTTCGAAATTCCTCCGGAAGTTCCTTCGAATTCCTCCGGAAGTTCCTTCAAATTCCTCCGAAGTTCCTTCGAAATTCCTCCGGAAGTTCCTTCGGGAATTCCTCCGGAAGTTCCTTCGAATTCCTCCGGAAGTTCCTTCAGAATTCCTCCGGAAGTTCCTTCAAATTCCTCCGGAAGTTCCTTCGAATTCCTCCGGAAGTTCCTTCGAATTCCTCCGGAAGTTCCTTCAGAATTCCTCCGGAAGTTCCTTCGAATTCCTCCGGAAGTTCCTTCAGAATTCCTCCGGAAGTTCCTTCAGAATTCCTCCGGAAGTTCCTTCAATTCCTCCGGAAGTTCCTTCGGGAATTCCTCCGGAAGTTCCTTCGAATTCCTCCGGAAGTTCCTTCGGAATTCCTCCGGAAGTTCCTTCGAATTCCTCCGAAGTTCCTTCAGAATTCCTCCGGAAGTTCCTTCGAATTCCTCCGAAGTTCCTTCGGGAATTCCTCCGGAAGTTCCTTCAGAATTCCTCCGGAAGTTCCTTCAGAATTCCTCCGGAAGTTCCTTCGAATTCCTCCGGAAGTTCCTTCGAATTCCTCCGGAAGTTCCTTCGAATTCCTCCGGAAGTTCCTTCGAATTCCTCCGGAAGTTCCTTCAGAATTCCTCCGAAGTTCCTTCGAATTCCTCTGGAAGTTCCTTCGGAAGTTCCTCCGGAAGTTCCTTCGAGAATTCCTCCGGAAGTTCCTTCGGGAATACCCCGGAAGTTCTTTCGAGAATTCCTCCGGAAGTTCCTTCAGGAATTCCTCCGGAAGTTCCTTCGGGAACTCCTCCGGAAGTTCCTTCGAGAATTCCTCCGGAAGTTCCTTCAGAATTCCTCCGAAGTTCCTTCGAATTCCTCCGAAGTTCCTTCGAATTCCTCCGGAAGTTCCTTCGGGAATTCCTCCGAAGTTCCTTCGAATTCCTCCGGAAGTTCCTTCGGGAATTCCTCCGGAAGTTCCTTCGAAATTCCTCCGAAGTTCCTTCAGGAATTCCTCCGGAAGTTCCTTCGAAATTCCTCCGAAGTTCCTTCAGAATTCCTCCGGAAGTTCCTTCAAATTCCTCCGGAAGTTCCTTCAGAATTCCTCCGGAAGTTCCTTCGGGAATTCCTCCGGAAGTTCCTTCGAATTCCTCCGGAAGTTCCTTCGGAATTCCTCCGGAAGTTCCTTCGAAATTCCTCCGGAAGTTCCTTCGAATTCCTCCGAAGTTCCTTCGGGAATTCCTCCGGAAGTTCCTTCAATTCCTCCGGAAGTTCCTTCAGAATTCCTCCGGAAGTTCCTTCGGAATTCCTCCGAAGTTCCTTCAGGAATTCCTCCGAAGTTCCTTCGAATTCCTCCGGAAGTTCCTTCAGGAATTCCTCCGAAGTTCCTTCGAATTCCTCCGGAAGTTCCTTCAGGAATTCCTCCGGAAGTTCCTTCGAATTCCTCCGGAAGTTCCTTCGGGAATTCCTCCGGAAGTTCCTTCAGGAATTCCTCCGGAAGTTCCTTCAGAATTCCTCCGAAGTTCCTTCGAATTCCTCCGGAAGTTCCTTCAGAATTCCTCCGAAGTTCCTCGGGAATTCCTCCGGAAGTTCCTCCGAATTCCTCCGAAGTTCCTCGGGAATTCCTCCGGAAGTTCCTCCTGCAATTCTTCCGGAAGTTCTTCCGTGAATTCCTCCGCATGTTCATCCGGGAATTCCTCCGGAAGTTCCTTCAGGAATTCTTTCGGAAGTTCCTCCGGGAATTCCTCCGGAAGTTCCTCCGAATTCCTCCAGAAGTTCCTCCGGGAATTCCTCCGAAGTTCCTCCGAATTCCTCCGGAAGTTCCTCCGGGAATTCCTCCGGAAGTTCCTCCGAATTCCTCCGGAAGTTCCTCCGAATTCCTCCGAAGTTCCTCCGGGAATTCCTCCGAAGTTCCTCCAGAATTCCTCCGAAGTTCCTCCGGGAATTCCTCCGGAAGTTCCTCCGGGAATTCCTCCGAAGTTCCTCCGGAATTCCTCCGGAAGTTCCTCTGGAATTCCTCCGGAAGTTCCTCCGAATTCCTCCGGAAGTTCCTCCGAATTCCTCCGGAAGTTCCTCCGGGAATTCCTCCGGAAGTTCCTCCGGGAATTCCTCCGGAAGTTCCTCCGAATTCCTCCGGAAGTTCCTCCGAATTCCTCCGAAGTTCCTCCGGGAATTCCTCCGGAAGTTCCTCCGAATTCCTCCGAAGTTCCTCCGGGAATTCCTCCGAAGTTCCTCCGGGAATTCCTCCGGAAGTTCCTCCGGGAATTCCTCCGGAAGTTCCTCCGGAATTCCTCCGGAAGTTCCTCCGGGAATTCCTCCGGAAGTTCCTCCGAATTCCTCCGGAAGTTCCTCCATGAATTCCTCCGGAAGTTCCTCCATGAATTCCTCCGGAAGTTCCTCCATGAATTCCTCCGGAAGTTCCTCCGGGAATTCCTCCGGAAGTTCCTCCGGAAGTTCCTCCGGGAATTCCTCCGGAAGTTCCTCCGGGAATTCCTCCGGAAGTTCCTCCGGGAATTCCTCCGGAAGTTCCTCCGGGAATTCCTCCGGAAGTTCCTCCGGGAATTCCTCCGGGAGTTCCTCCGGGAATTCCTCCGGAAGTTCCTCCGGGAAGTGAGCATAAGAATACCGCACCAGTTAAGTCACACCGTCCATAGTAGTCGAGCAGTTAGACAGAGTATAGAGGGAAATGAATTTGTAGCTAGGCCTAGTTTTAAGAATCAAAATGTCGGTAAAGAAGATGAATAGAAGCAAATGAAATGAATTAATAAATGCATTTTCAGTACACGGTAGCTCAAAAAGTTTGAACTGATGGGAAGAATTTGAAGAGGTTAAGGAGGAGTATTTGCGGTCGTTTTTTTTTTTAGGTTTCTTTTGGTTATTTTCTGGGGAGGTTGGCCCTTACTCCAACCAAGGATTCTCTCCATTCGAACGTGGCTTGTTCGGGGTGTATTGGTTTAAGTCTTCCAATGATGATAACAACCGCGAATATTGCTTTGTCGCCGGCGTAAATCACCTCTGTTCACACCAATTTCTCTATTTGCTACACCTCACGGTCTAAAGGCATCCAATTTTCCCTGAACAGCCCACTTGTCTCCCGCCCAATCTCTTTGGGAAAAATCTTACCCTCCCCTGAAGAGTCTCACTAGGTCGGGCAACCTTCGATCAGGTTAATGGTCTCCTCCGGGAGTGGCGCTTAAGCCATTTCAACTTAAAACGGAAAACTCGTTAGGCTGCCAGGTTTCATTTGGCGCCCAACAGAATTGTTCCTCCGGAAGTTCCTCCGGGAATTCCTCCGGAAGTTCCTCCGGGAATTCCTCCGGGAAGTTCCTCCGGGAGCAACTTCCGAAGGAATTCCTGGAGAAACTTTCGAAGGAATTCCTGGAGGAACTTCCGAAGGAATTCCTGGAGGAACTTCCGAAGGAATTCCTGGAGGAACTTCCGAAGGAATTCCTGGAGGAACTTCCGAAGGAATTCCTGGAGGAACTGCCGAAGGAATTCCTGGAGGAACTTCCGAAGGAATGCCTGGAGGAACTTCCGAAGGAATTCCTGGAGGAACTTCCGAAGGAATTCCTGGAGGAACTTCCGAAGGAATTCCTGGAAGAACTTCCGAATAAATTCTTCTAGGAGCTTTCGAAGGAACTCCTGGAGGAACTTCCGAAGGAATTCCTGGAGGAACTTCCGAAGGAATTCCTGGAGGAACTTCCGAAGGAATTCCTGGAGGAACTTCCGAAGGAATTCCTGGAGAAACTTCCGAAGGAATTCCTGGAGCAGCTTCCGAAGGAAGTCCTGGAGCAACTTCCGAAGGAATTCCTGGAGGAACTTCCGAAGGAATTCCTGGAGAAACTTCCGAAAGAATTCCTGGAGGAACTTCCGAAGGAATTCCTGGAGGAACTTCCGGAAGAATTCCTGGAGGAACTTCCGGAAGAATTCCTGGAGGAACTTCCGAAGGAATTCCTAAAGGAACTTCCGAAGGAATTCCTGGAGGAACTTCCGGAGGAATGCCTGGAGGCACTTCCGGAGGAATTCCTGGAGGAACTTCCGGAGGAATTCCTGGAGGAACTTCCGGAGGAATTCCTGGAGGAACTTCCGGAGGAATTCCTGGAGGAACTTCCGGAGGAATTCCTGGAGGAACTTCCGGAGGAATTCCTGGAGGAACTTCCGAGGAATTCCTGGAGGAACTTCCGGAGGAATTCCTGGAGGAACTTCGGAGGAATTCCTGGAGGAACTTCCGGAGGAATTCCTGGAGGAACTTCCGGAGGAATTCCTGGAGGAACTTCCGGAGGAATTCCTGGAGGAACTTCCGGAGGAATTCCTGGAGGAACTTCCGGAGGAATTCCTGGAGGAACTTCCGGAGGAATTCCTGGAGGAACTTCCGGAGGAATTCCTGGAGGAACTTTCGGAGGAATTCCTGGAGGAACTTCCGGAGGAATTCCTGGAGGAACTTCCGAAGGAATTCCTGGAGGAACTTCCGAAGGAATTCCTGGAGGAACTTCCGAAGGAATTCCTGGAGGAACTCCGAAGGAATTCCTGGAGGAACTTCCGAAGGAATTCCTGGAGGAACTTCCGAAGGAATTCCTGGAGGAACTTCCGAAGGAATTCCTGGAGGAACTTCCGAAGGAATTCCTGGAGGAACTTCCGAAGGAATTCCTGGAGGAACTTCCGAAGGAATTCCTGGAGGAACTTCCGAAGGAATTCCTGGAGGAACTTCCGAAGGAATTCCTGGAGGAACTTCCGAAGGAATGCCTGGAGGAACTTCCGAAGGAATTCCTGGAGGAACTTCCGAAGGAATTCCTGGAGGAACTTCCGAAGGAATTCCTGGAGGATGATGATGATGGTTTGTTTTTGAGGGATATTAACTCAGGCGGTCATTCATCCCTATCATGTGTGTCCCGATGGTTTTGTGGTATGGCAAGCGCCTTCCACCCAAGAGGTCAGCAGTTCCTGGAGAAACTTCCGAAGGAATTCCTGTAATCAATAAAGTTTAATCTGTAGCCACGCCCCTTTGGTGAGTGTTTGACGGTTACACAATATTTGCAGCCATATCGGACAACAAAGAGGCCACCGAGTGAACTGGCAGCGTTTCCAGCAGTGCGTCGATAACACCGTCGACTACGAGGTGCGTCCGGAGACGCCGGAAAGTATCGACCGCCAGCTGTGCGCTATCGAGGAGGCGATCACGGCGGCCCGAGAGCAACACGTACCGACGGCTCGGCAGGTAAGCAACTCCTTAAACATCGATACACTCACCAAAGATTTGATTCGATTGCGGAATGTCACTCGCAGGCAGTTTCAGCGTACTGGACTGCCTGAGCTTAAGGCACGCTGCAATCGAATCACAAAATTATCAAGGCCAGAATGGTGGACCTCAAAATAACGACTTCTCGAATAAGATCCGCACTCTCCCAGATTATGCTAAGCCGTTCTGGAAAATGACCAAAATTCTAAAATCCAAGCCTCGGCCCATTCCACCTTTGATCCCACTAGACAATAATGGCTCTAAGGATCGCTTGATAACTCCTGCAGAGAAGGTCGCTGAAATAGGTCGTCACTTCGTCAGCTCACACAATCTTGGGCAGAACATCGTCAGTCCACACGAAGCAGCCGTCAACGAGCATGCTAACAACATCCATTTGATTCCCAACGATTTCTCGGGGTAGTTGGAGATCTCAGCTGACGAATTGACGGCCTATATCAAATCATCTAAGAACATGAAGGCCCCAGGCTTCGACAGCATCCTGAATCTCGAGCTCAAACACATGAGTGCTCCGTTCTTTGAGCACCTATCGCTGATCTTTAATCAGTGTCTCCGGCTTAGCTACTTCCCATCGTCCTGGAAGTCAGCGAAAGTCATCCCCATCCGGAAGCCTGGGAAGGATCCTTCCTCCCCCAAAAGTTATCGACCCATCAGCCTTCTCTCAGGGTTATCCAAGCTATTCGAAAAAGCTATTCATCATCGGTTACTTGAGTCTGCCGAAAATCTCAACATCTTGCTCGAGGAACAGTTTGGTTTCCGACGCGGTCGGTCAACTGTACACCAACTGACCCGAGTTATGTACCAACGTCCTCAGACGGAACAAGTTTGTCTCGAAAACATCCGCCATGGCCTTACTCGATGTCGAGAAGGCATTTGACAATGTATGGCATGATGGCCTGGTGTACAAACTACAACGCTACAATCTTCCCAGCTACCTGGTGAAAATCATCAACAATTACCTGTCGGCAAGGACATTCCGGGTCTCAATCAGCGGAGCGAGTTCCAACGCGCACAACATCGTCGCAGGCGTCCCCCAGGGCAGTATCCTCAGGCCCTGCTTTTCAATCTGTTCACCTCCGACATGCCAGAACCTCCAGAAGGCGGCATTCTGTCTCTGTTCGCAGATGACACATCCATCGTCTACAACGGTAGAGTGATCAGAGCGCTAGTGGCAAAACTCCAACGAGGCCTGGATGCCCTGACAGAGTACCTCACCAGCTGGAAGATCTGTATCAACGCGGCGAAGACCCAGGTCATCATTTTCCCTCACTCCAAATCCCCTAAACTTGTTCCGCCTGGGGACTGTAAAATCATCCTCAATGGCACGACTGTGGAATGGGCCAATGAGGCCGACTACCTTGGCTTGACCCTCGACAGCAAGCTTATTTTCAGGCAGCAGGTTGACAAAACGGTGACAAAGTGTAACGTCTTGTTGAAACTACTGTACCCTTTGATCAACCGCCGGTCGTCATTGTCCCTGAAAAATAAGCTTGCTGTCTACAAGCAAATCATCCTCCCTGTGATCGAATACGGCATGCCGGTCTGGAAGAGCTGCGCTAAAACCCACCACCTCAAACTTCAACGGGTCCAAAACAAATTCCTGAGGATGATCCTCAACACCCCTCCCAGGACAAGAACATCCGAGGTCCACCGTCTGGCCGGAATAAAAACCTTACATGAACGCTTTGGTGAGTGTAAAGAAAAGTTTAGGGTCCGTTGCTTGCATTCGGATCAGGCTCCAATTAGGGCGCTAGTTCCAATCTAGGTTATCAAATTTTTTATTGTAAATATTAGTGTACATAGTAGTTAGGTTATCAAATTTTAAAAAAACACACCAGCGCCTCCTAAAGGCCGTCATGATACATTATATGTTAAAAATTAAGTAATAGCATAATAATAATAATAATAATAACAATAATTGAAATTGAAGTTGGAGGGCCAAGCCAGCCGATCACTGTACATGTATAAAATGATTGTAGAACAACAAATGTTTTAAATAAAGAAGAATTTTACTACTACTACTACAACAAAGAGGCGGGACTAATGAGCCATCTTTATTGATGATAAGAAAACTGCTCTCCCCCGCGCGCGTGGCATTTCATAAGAAATGTTGCGGGCGGCGGTCCCAGCATCGGCGGAGTTGCTGAACGAATCAATCGGTTCTTCTCAGGGCCACCATCCTATGCAAAGGAAGAGGTGAGGCGAATATTGTTCAAAGAGCAAATTAACCACTTGGCGACGCCATAATGTTGCCGTCCGTAGCAGAATCACGAGTGCGCCCCGGGAGGAGATGCTACAAATATGAATTCGTATGGATGGCATCAGTGGCAGCCAGGTAAAATTTTCTCAAGATCTTATTTGATTTTGTTGCAGCTTGTGATTGGGAAGGCGGATTATTAACAATCAATCGAAAGATGGAGATGGAGACAGTTCAATCGAAATGATGCCGTCAGTAGCGAAATCACGAGTGCGCTTTGACGCGTGGTCTTTGCAAAAACATGTTAGCGTCTTCAGTGATTTGACGGTAGTTATCCTCATTTCTAAAGTTTTATTGGTTAAATACAGTAAAAAGTGCAATTAAACCTGATAAATTGTAATTTAGAAATACCCAAGCTTAGTTAAGCTCATTTAGAATATTTTTCGAAAAATTTGAAAAAGAACAATGAATTGAATTTAAACTAACAAAACGAAACTACTCATATTATACAAAACTCGAGAATTCAATAAATTTGTTTTAATTACATAAATATATTAGTTCCTTTTAAAATGTAAATTTCATAAGAAATCCAAAGAGTAATTTTGTAATACTCATGGATAATGGCACTAGATTCTTCATTTCACCAAACTGTTTCACGTAGTTTACGTCGGGCGGTCGTGTCTTGTACACAACCCTTATGATTTTTTTTCATTTAATTTTCGGTAGTCTATTACAACTCTCACTTTGCGTTTTCCAGAAGTGTCAAGTTTTTTAGGTACCACCCAGATTGGTAATTAAAAGTTCTCTAATTTGTTGTTCTACGTCGTTTTTGAAGGCGTGAGGGTAGCGATAAGATATAGTATAAACTGGTTGGTCATCTGTCGTAATAATTCTATGTTTAATTGCTGATGTCGCTGTCAGTTTTGACGTAAACTACGTCTAAAGGGAAGCCTCGGATACAGGGTGCAAAATGAAAATTTCCAAATTGGGGACCGTCACGAAATCATGTAAGATTTCAAACGGTAATAGCGACTTTATCTTTCGACTGATTTTCGAGATTTTCTTATTAATAGATTCGGAAACTTTCCACCAATTTGCTAATTGTATTAAAACTATTCATTATCAACGGCAAACTATTGAAAATGTTATTTCTTTCCAAACCGGGTGAAAAATTCAGAAATAATCAATCCCGTTCATAAATCCCCAACACGGACATCAGATTACAGTAAGGTACGGGCCTTTTGATCCACTGCTTCGTTTTCCCTGTGTATAAAAAGCCCCGTGTTTCGCGTGCGCGCGTCATTTTCATTCTGGATTTTATGGAAAGCAGACCAAGGCGACAACGGCTGTGGTGGTGCGGATGAAAATTTTTCGTTCGATGGTGGTGGCGGTCGTGGCAACAGCAGTACATCTTTACATCCGTGTTACAAGCAGCATTTTTGGATCTGGCAATTAACGGCGTGCGTAGAGCCGAATCATCGGATGGCTGTCGCGCAGTCCAGTAGTTGTTGTTGGTGAGGCACATGAGGGGGAATGAATCGGTTCTTTTCAGAACCACCATTATGTTTGGGAGGAAGGTTAAGTTGAAATAATTTGTGTATAGTGCAACCGCTAGGAACTAGAAAACTTTTCAGTGAAATATTCTAGCGTGATTCTGAGCTCAATAATATGATGTTTGTCTAGCACTTAACCACTCTTCTGGCTGTGGACTTAATTTTGAACAATGATTCAGTGATTGAGAAAGTTGATATAAGACTAAATTTTTTCATAGAACAAAGCATAATTGTTTGGTATCGGTAGCGGAATCATAGCGTTAGTGCCGGTCCGAGCGCGCGTCAGAAGGAGAAGCTGCAAATATGTATTCGCATGGATGGAAATAAAACCTTAAACAAGTAGCAGGCTACCTACTAGAATTATAATCTTGATAGGAAATTTCACTTGACTGTTACTGCTATCCACGCGAATAATTTACGGCAGCGTCTTTCTATAACGCGCGCTTGTGATTCTGCTACCGATGGGAAACAATCTGCCATCACCAAGCAATTAAGTTTCACTTTGAACAAAATTCATCTTGCCTCAAGTTGTGACTTAAGAGCCACTTTCTCTGATGGTAGCCAATCGTTAGACAAGAAAATTTAATCTGAGCGCGAACGACCGCATGAACCACACCATCGGTGAGAATAAAATTTCCGGTAGCAGCTCCGCCGAAGCCGATGGTGGGACTACGATCTGCTTTTCGCGACATCTCGAGCGAAATGGCTCGCGCGTTGAAGAGCTGCTTTCTTGTAATCAATAAAGTTAAACCTGTAACCACGCCCCTTTGGTGAGTGTTACTATTACACAATATTTGCACTCATACCGATCAACAAAGAGGCGGGACCAATGATCCATCTTTTGACGTAGGACTTACGTCTTTCATTACTATACTGGGTGTCATTTAGATTTTTAGAAATCCAGAGCGTTACGCTGAAAGGGAAGATTTTGAACGTTACTAGCGCCTTTATCTTTCAATGGATTTTTAAGATTTATACATCAATCGACTCGGACACTCTCCAGCAATTTTTCTACTTCATTGAAACTTAATATTGTTTACGATAAGCTATTGAAAATTTCAATTCTTGTCAAGGCCAATACAAATTTCATATATAATAAATCTCGTGCATTCCTAACACGGACATCAGAATGCACTGCCACGTGCCATCGGATCCACCGCAAGATTTTATTTGTGCGTAAAAGAAGCAGTGCCTTCCGTGTGCGAGTCATTACCGTTAGTGACAGCAGCGCGTACTTACGTGCTTTATGCTCGCGCATTTTTTCTCGCATTTTTTTACCTACACGGCATGCAGTCGCCAGTGGGAGAGCTCCCGGTGGGTTTGCGAGTGTGTGAAAGAAGAGGGCGCATTTTTTTGCCATTATATGCATGATGAATATGATGGTCGGATGCAGTGGTGTCGGTTACGATCGATGCAATCGCCCATCGCATCGCTCGGAGCTCACGGCTAGACACCGATGATGGCTGACGCTGCGAGGGCAGTGGTGGTGGATGAAGAATCTATCTATCTATCTATCTATCTATCTATCTATCTATCTATCTTCTTCTATCTTCTATATATATAAAACTCAATGTTTGTGTGTATGTTCCAGCATAACTTCTGAACCCATTTACCGATTTTAACCAAATTTGGAACACACATTCTTTATCTTAAGGAGACGACGATAGGGGGGTTAGGCATGCTCTTTGAAAAAGAGGGAGAGTGTGGGGGAGGGGTATTTCTTAGTTATCGATCAACTCAGTGTACCTTCTAAACCCCTTGGCCGATTTCAACCAAATTTGGAACACACATTATTTATCTTAAAAAGACGATGATAGGGGGGTTAGAGATGTATTTTGGTAAAAGGGGGAGGGTGGTGGGGGGAGGGTATTGCTTGGTTATTGATCAACTCAGTGTACCTTTTAAACCCCTTGGCCGATTTCAACCAAATTTGGAACACACGTTATTTATCTTAATGAGGCGACGATAGGGGGGCTAGGGATGTTTTTTGGAAAAGTGGGAGGGTGGGGGGGAGGAGTATTGCTTAGTTATTGATCAACTCAGTGTACCTTTTGAACCCCTGCCGATTTCAACCAAATTTGGAACACACATTCTTTATCTTAAGGAGACGATGATAGGGGGCTTAGGGATGCTTTTTGGAAAAGGGGGAGGGTGTGGGGGGAGGGGTATTGCTTAGTTATCGATCAACTCAGTGTACCTTCTAAACCCCTTGGCCGATTTCAACCAAATTTGGAACGTACATTCTTAATCTCTAGGAGATGACGATAGGAGGCTTAGGGATGCTCTTTTGGAAAGGGGGAGGGTATGGGGGAGGGGTATTGCTTAGTTATTGATCAACTCAGTGTACCTTTTGAACCCCTTGGCCGATTTCAACCAAATTTGGCACACATTCTTTATCTTAAGAAGATGATGATAGGGGGGTTGGAGATGTATTTTGGTAAAAGGGGGAGGGTGTGGGGGGAGGGTTTTGCTTGGTTATTGATCAACTCAGTGTACCTTTTCAACCCCTTGGCCGATTTCAACCAAATTTGGAACACACATTCTTTATCTTAAGGAGACGATGATATGGGGGTTAGAGATGTATGTTAGGAAAAGGGGGAGGGTGTGGGGGGAGCGGTATTGCTTAGTTATTGATCAACTCAGTGTACCTTCTAAACCCCTTGGCCGATTTCAACCAAATTTGGAACGTACATTCTTAATCTCTAGGAGATGACGATAGGTGGCTTAGGGATGCTCTTTTGGAAAGGGGGAGGGTATGGGGGAGGGGTATTGCTTAGTTATTGATCAACTCAGTGTACCTTTTCAACCCCTTGGGCGATTTCAACCAAATTTGGAACACACATTCTTTATCTTAAGGAGACGATGATATGGGGGTTAGAGATGTATGTTAGGAAAAGGGGGAGGGTGTGGGGGGAGGGGTATTGCTTAGTTATTGATCAACTCAGTGTACCTTTTCAACCCCTTGGCCGATTTCAACCAAATTTGGAACACACATTCTTTATCTTAAGGAGACGATGATATGGGGGTTAGAGATGTATGTTAGGAAAAGGGGGAGGGTGTGGGGGGAGGGGTATTGCTTAGTTATTGATCAACTCAGTGTACCTTCTGAACCCCTTGAGCGATTTCCACCAAATTTGGAACACATTCTTTATCTTAAGGAGACGATGATATGGGGTTAGAGATGTATGTTAGGAAAAGGGGAGGGTGTGGGGGAGGTATTGCTTAGTTATTGATCAACTCAGTGTACCTTTTCAACCCTTGGCCGATTTCAACCAAATTTGGAACACACATTCTTTATCTTAAGGAGACGATGATATGGGGGTTAGAGATGTATGTTAGGAAAAGGGGGAGGGTGTGGGGGGAGGGGTATTGCTTAGTTATTGATCAACTCAGTGTACCTTCTAAACCCCTTGGCCGATTTCAACCAAATTTGGAACGTACATTCTTAATCTCTAGGAGATGACGATAGGAGGCTTAGGGATGCTCTTTTGGAAAGGGGGAGGGTATGGGGGAGGGGTATTGCTTAGTTATTGATCAACTCAGTGTACCTTCTAAACCCCTTGGCCGATTTCAACCAAATTTGGAACACACATTATTTATCTTAATGAGGCGACGATAGGGGGGCTAGGGATGTTTTTTGGAAAAGTGGGAGGGTGTGGGGGGAGGGGTATTGCTTAGTTATTGATCAACTCAGTATACCTCCTGAACCCCTTGGCCGATTTCAACCAAATTTGGAACACATTCTTTATCTTAAGGAGACGATGATATGGGGGTTAGAGATGTATGTTAGGAAAAGGGGGAGGGTGTGGGGGGAGGGGTATTGCTTAGTTATTGATCAACTCAGTATACCTCCTGAACCCCTTGGCCGTTTTCAACCAAGTTTGGAACACACATTCTTGATATTAAGGAGACGACAATAGTTAGGTTAGGGATGCTCTTTGAAAAAGGGAGGGTGTGGGGGGAGGAGTATTGTTCAGCAATCGATCAACTCAATGTAAGTTTTGAACCCAATGATTGATTTGAACCGTATCAAATATTGTCTGTCCTAAGGAAACCATTTTAGTGAATGTGGGTAGGTCATTTGAAAAGGGGGAGGGTGTGAGAGAGCGGTATTGTTTAGTTATCGATCAATTCAGCATAACTTTTGAACCCATTTACCGATGTCCACCAAATTTGGAACCCGTATTCTCTGTTTAAGGAAGACTATATCAGACTGGGTAGGAGTTATAGAGAGGCTGGGAGGGACTTTGGACTTTGTTTAGAAAACGACTTAAATTAAAATCCCTCTTTTTTAGTTCATTCGAGGTTTTTTGACATTGTATAATGCACCGAAAACAAATTTCCCGAATTCCTCAAAAATAGCAAATCCTTGACAATAACATTTTCCCGGAAATAACATTTCTCCAAAAATGACGAAAATGATATTTTCCAAAAGTGATTCTTACCGATACACATATCCCAGAATATGACATTTCCCTGAAAATGACATATCCCTGAATGAAGCAGTCCATTAACATTACACTATTTGGCCTAAGGTCATTCGATATGAATTATGAACAGCATCAGAAAAATCTTTCATAGAAAGCATGCATTTGTTGGGTATAAAGCAATGATAATTGTTACCCTTCATCGGAATCATGGTTTGCCCATTGAAAAGCAATGATTAATATTTTTCCTTCTGGATGGTGGATGTGATTGCTTCTTTAAAAGTAGGCATTTGCCCGGAATAAGGCAATGGTGGGTGTGATGCCTTCTTTAAAAATATAAATAATGAATGAATAAAGCATCGGTGGATGTTTTTCCTTCTTTAGCATGAATAATTATTTTAGAGCGTCTTAGGGGAAATGCTACAAGGTTAAAAGACTATTATTCTTCCATTTACTTCCACTATTAAGAAATGCCATTTACTTCCACCACTTTAGCAATTGACGTTTGCCCGGAATAAGGCTATTCAAAACAACGATCCCTTCTTCAAGATCAGTCAATGTTTCCAAAAGCCTTATTTTAATCAAATGTTGAAGTATCAATAAGTTAACACAATTACCCTGTTGACCAATTGGTTTTATCTTTTTCTGATTGTGGAAAAAAACTGAAAACCAAACTGGCAATTCCGAGCAAGGCCGGGTACATAAAGCTAGTAATAAAAATAGCCCAGGGAAAGTGATTGGTTTAATAATCCACATCATTCCGGGATGGGAATGAGTCATGGCATATGACTGACCATATGTTAAGTTGTGGTTGGTACTAAACGACAAGTACATTAAAACAGGGTTATACCATTACAGTTCTGATTCCTTAGCAAAAAAAAAAATAACTAGGGTTACTGCTCCTGGACTTCATCTCATAGCTCCGATATTGGTCCTACGAAAAACAAAGCAACGAAAAGGTATTTGATTTGTTTATTATTTTTGTGATTTTTTTCAGCAGTGAGCATGCATGTTAGCAAAAAGAAGGAACGAAATTGGTGCCGTATTTCTTTGTTTCGCGATGAGATGAATATATGTACAGTGAGATTGAAAACGGAACAGTTCCCCTACAATACTGATCAACTGAATACAGAAATTTGATTAAAAATAATTATTTTCATTCATTCGCAGAAGGCATTGGCAATTAAATGATACACATTTGCTTGAGTTCATAAGGGTTTCTCTCTCTTCTCTCTTCATTGGCATTACACCCCCCACTGGGACATTGCCGCCTCGCAGCTTAGTGTTCATTAAGCACTTCCACAGTTATTAACTGCGAGGTTTCTAAGCCAAGTTACCATTTCTGCATTCGTATATCATGAGGCTAACACGATGATACTTTGATGCCCAGAGAAGTCGAGACAATTTCATAAGGGTTTAATAGTTAGAAATAAAGCGAAGCTAATTATGTATTTAAATGTTGGTTTTATTTCTAGAAGTTTTGAAAAAACAAATCGCTAATTATTCTACATAGTATGAATGTTGTCGTTTCCAATACCTATACTAATCAAACCTCATTAATTCAAAAGTTAAATGTAAATACGTTACGATTATTCAAGTCCTACGTCTACTCGCGGTTATGTTTAAAACATTACCCATTACTTTTTTTTTTTATGATTCTTGTTTGAGGTAGATTTGATTTCTGTGTCGGTTTGATGAGAAGATTTGGCCAAGGAATGGTATGCAACGCCGATTATGTATCCAAAATAGTTGATGTGAGAAATTTGGACATATTATGTATCTTAAAGGCATGGTCAAGTCAAGTCCTACGTCCACTTAGCGGTTATGTCACAGACATTACCTACTGTTCGTTTTTTGATTATAAGAAAACTACTTTCCCCGGGCGCGTGTGGCATTTCATTTGAAATATATTAATCGATTATTTTGAATCGATTACTTCCCAACGATTAATCGATTCCATAATCGACTAGAATCGAAAGTAATCGATTAGTTACTAATCGATTAATCGGGATTTTATGACTTCTCTAAGCATCGGCGGAGTTGCTGAGCAAATTTTATTCAAAATGCATATGAGATATTGGAAAAAATCGGTTCTTCTCAATATCTCATATCTCAAAAAATCGGTTCTCCATTCTATACAAAGGATGATTGAGGCGAGGCAAATTTTTTTCAAAGTACAAATTAACCGCTTGGAGACGCCATAAAGTTGCCTGGCGTCCGTAGCAGAACCACGAGCGCGCGTCGGAGGGAGATGCTACAAATATGTATTCGCATGGATGGCTTCAGTGGCAGTCAAGTTTAATTCTTTCAAGATTCTTATTTGGTTTTGTTATTCCAGCCAATGGCGTGGGTCGTGTGGTCGTTAGTGATTCGAAATATGCATTATTGGGAATTAATCGATTCTTCTCAGGGCCATAGGAAGATTGAGGCGAAACGAATTTGTTCAAAGTACGACGTCGTAGCAGAATTACGTTGCCGTTCGTAGCAGAATAACGAGCGCGTATTGTAGAGAGCTGCTGCAAATATGTATTCTTGCACTGGCACTAGATTATTCATTTCACCAAACTGTTTTACGTAGTTTACGTCGGGCGGTTCTGTCTTGTACACAACCCTTATGATTTTTCTTCTGGTTTCAGTAGAACGGCTTGATTTTCTAGAATGGTTTGGTAGAGTATGTCCTTTTCGAATTTTGATAGGTGATTTGTACGTATAATATTGTCAAGTGTTTCGTTCGTAATTTTGTCCTTAGGTTTCATTGGGATGGGCGTAATGGTCTCAAAATTGTTGACTTTTAGTTTCAGTTTTCCGTCTCTGAGTGCTACGTTTCTCTGTCCAGTCAAGATTTTGATAGTTGATTTGTTGTTTTCTGCTTTGTAAAGTCCTGGTTCGATTATCACCGATTTGTCTAGTTTCTGGAAGGTTGGAACTAACCAATCTCCATCCTTACTCGTCTCTATTTGAATATTATGTGAAAACAATTGCCTGGCAGGGAAGTATTTTTCGTAAGGTATGCTAACATTGGCTATTTCTAAAGTCTCCTTCTCATGATCAATTTTAGCTTTATTTTTCGCCAAAAATTCGGATCCTACTATTCCGTCGAAGAAATCATGAAAATGTAATTCGTAAAATGTTTGGCTAGGGAGTCCATAACCAATAAGGTTCGCTTTTCCTTTTTTGTTTATGGTGTGGTTTCCTGAAATGTTTTTAATGGTTGTGTTTTTTGTTGACTTACAGTTTGCTACCACTCCAGGCCGGATAACATTTTTGTTTGCTCCTGTATCGATTAGAAGCTTAATAACCTGTTTTGTGACGTTATTTTTACTTGTTATATACGGTAGGTAATTTAGGTTGCCGAGTTGCTTGTCCTTCCCCAACAAAAATTTAAGTCAATGTTACCTTCTTGTTCCGATTCCGAAGAATGTTCATCGTCTGTAATCTCCCTGTTGTTGATTTGTCTTTTATAGAGGGTGAGCCTACTTCTAACCGATCCTGTCTCCATGGGCTGTGGGGTCTTCTCATCGTTTTCCGCTTTAGTTTGATTATTAAAGTTTTTGTTCTGGTTTTGGTGCTCATTATGGTTGTTGTATTTCGAAAAATCTCTGGCCCTATGATTTTTCGGTTGCAATTTGTGGTGCGCCTCCATGTTGGCGGATGTGCTCTCTTTACATCGGAACTTACATACAAATGCATACGCTGCTTCCATGTCTTCTGGCTTGGCTGCCTGCGCATATCCGAAATATAGTTCTTTTAAGCCAGCAAGGAAAGCCGCGAGAGCATCTTCCTCTATGAATGTGTTTATAGCATCCCAATTATTTTTATACTTATCTTTTTGTTTTGCAAGCGTCTTGATGCTCTGCACAATTTCTTTGCATCTATTATAGTGTTTATGGACTGTCATATTGTCCGACATCTTAGTTTGCCACAGTTGGCTTTTGTAGTAGGTCAATTCTTGACGATCGCCAAAAGCGTTTACCAAAATTTCTTTAATCTCGTCGAATGTTTGCGGGTTTCCGGCTTGACAAATAATGTCTTTCGCCCTACCCTCAATTTTATTGGTAACAGCTGTTACGAATATCTCGAATTGATCGTCCGTTACCTTATTTCTAAATTTTTCTAACGTGTTTTCCGCAGTGGATAGCCAAGCGGAAAGTTGTTTCCTACTTCCGTCGAATGTTGGAATCGACTTGATTGGGTCAGGTATCCTATACAGGGAATCGACGTTCATTGCTGAGTTAGCATTTTGATGGTGGTAATTTGTAGGGGAGAACGGTCCAAAACGCACCCCTGGGACAAAATGGCCTCACTCATAAAATCACTCATATAATCTGTTGTAGTACATTTATGAACGAATATTACCATTACAATTCATAATTAGTTATCCATCATTGAGCTCCATTGAAAAAAATTAGCAAAATCCTCTCATATTCACTCAAATTGCTATTTGCTATTCTTCCACCACATCCGTAAGATTGTAGTTCAATCCATTAAGAAAAAACAAACAACCATGCGTTCACCATCATTTTATATGCAACTGAGTCATTTTAGACCACCATTCGGGCATTTTGCCCCAGGCCTATTTTTAAAACATTTTTTAAATGCGTTAGAAAGTCATGAAAACCTTATTGTTTCGAATGGGAGATCATTGTGAAATGTAGCTGGGTTTGTAAATTTTGCAGCTATACGTAGAAATGGTTGGATATTTTTGTTTATATGGGCGAAAACATCGAAAAAGCTTAAGGGGTGCATTTTGGACCGTTCTCCCCTACTGAACTTCCTTGCGCTTGACCTTGCGATAGTGCATTTATCGCTTGCTGTTGTTGCTCTTGTTTATTCATCATAGCCTCCATAGTTTGTGTGAGGGTGCTCATTTGAGCGATCAGCTGATCCATGCTCATTTCTTCTTGTTTGGTTAGAGATAAATTTTCCAAGAATGGCAAATTTTCGATCGGGATGTGGGAGAATTCCGCACTGTTCTCGCTATCTGCTTCCGATTCCGAACTTCTATCGGTAATCTTGACTTGCACTGAATTTAGCAGTCGGCGAGTTTTTCTTAAAGCGTTTGAATTGACTTTTGTCATCTAAAAATGCTTCACAAAGTCGGTCCTAAAGCTTTTACGTTTTTATGGAATGTTCTTTTTTTTTAGAAGCCCACTGGACGTGTTGATTCACTTCTCGGAAGCCCACTAAACGTGTTGATTCGCTTCCCTACCTTTAATTTCACTTTCAATTCAATTACCCGCTTTTCATTTCACTGTACCTATCTGGTAGTATACGGTGCGATTTGCGTTGATTCGCAAAAGAATAAAAATGAAATTTCAGGGACGCAAATGATTCGAACTCTTTAACTCAATCGCACGCTTCGCGCTACACCTATCTGGTAGTATGTATACAATTCACGTTGATTCACAATTGAATGAAAGATAATTAAAATCACTTACGGTTTTTCGTTGCTGTCGTGTGTCGCGTAGGCCAGGCTAACGATGCTGGTGCTCCAGGTACTATCTGCGGGGGGATCCTCAACTCGTTGACGACGAAACTGTCTGCTTGTCGCGGATGCGTTGATCACTGGTTTTTGTTTTGTTTTTGGTAATCGCGGCGGGATCACTTTAGTTACGTTTATGAGGTTCGTAACTTTTCCACTGTTATCACTGATAATCACTTAGCCGGCTCCGGACGGCTGCGCCAATTATAGGTCTTAGGACCTGATTATTATAAAAAAATACTTTTATTCACAAATACTTATAATTAAATACACTCACTGTTTCATTTACTAAACTAATTCAAAATCGAACGATCCGATACTAACTCTAACACTGAATGACTGATCGATTCTACGATATAAGAGCATGATTTAGCATAATCAAGCTTATCTCCATTTTTAGGTGAAATAGGGTATCCAATCATGGTTTGAACCAAATGGCAGGAATCAGATGAGACGTCAAAACAAAGTTCATTTATTTCACTATAGAGACATGTTAAAACTGCGAACTCTAGCTTATATGGAAGCTTAGTTCATTATCTTTCTGAAAACATCCTGGGTTCACATATTTATGCTTAGTTTCATTGAAAAAACTTAATAATTACATTATCCCTCCAAGAACTTCACAGGGAAATCCAGGAGGATATATGGTAGGAATTTCACGGGAAATGGGATTTCGGAAGTTCCTCTAGAAATTCAACTCCGGTTATTCCAACGACTGTTCCTCTGAAAATTTCTCCGGAAGTTCCAGCAGTAGCTCCTCCGGGAATTCATTCAGGCTTTTTTTTAGAATTTATCTACAAAATCTTCCAGAAGTTCCTCGGAGAATTTCTCTGGGGGTTGCTCTGGGAGATCTATTGAGAACTCTTACGGAATTCTCGCGGAAGTTCATTTGGGAGTTCATCCAGGAGTTCTTACGAGAGTTACTCTAGAAATTCTTCATGTAGTTCATTAAGAAATTCCTCCAAGAGCTCCTCCGGAAATTACTCCAGGAGTTCCTTCTTAGAGGAACACTCGGGGGAACTGCCGCTCCAACTAGGTGCATGCAGCGCTCCTAGCGGACAGCAGCAGAACATGACTGCATTTACAAGTTTTGAAATTGTACCACTGGTGGGGGGAATTTAGCGCAAATTCTGGACGTTTTTAACTCACTCCATTTTGCTACTTAAACAATATGTACGAAAGTTTAAATGAACTTCAGCATTTCCAGTATAATATACCATTCATTCTGTTTTAGGTTCATTTCCTGCCAATGAAATGGCAATTTCGACTGATTTCAAAATGGTTCAAACCATGATACGCTTTTCACTAGTTCAAACCATATTTTTAATACAAATAGGAAAAATCTCTAACTTTTAATTACTGTTGACGAATTCACAGAAGAATCACATCGTTAGATGCATTTTCCACATACTGATATTAAAATGAACAGATTCGGGGGCATACGCTCCATGATAAATTTCTTCGAAAGTGCTCCGAATGCAGAGAGACCGGTGGTGGTGATAATGTAGATATTTAATATTGTTTTAAACACGAAAATTATTTTAAGCTTTAAGTGGAATGTATTTACGATAAGCATTGTTTTACAAACCGGCGCAAAAATGTCTGCAGGGCCGTATTTAGGTTTGGGGGAGGGGGCCGGGGCCAAACATTTTTAAAGGCCCCTTAATGTACCCAAACTTTTATGCAATTGGCAAAACTAGTTTATTTTGGTACAAAAGATTTTGTGGGGGCCGGGGCCGTGACGGTCTTCCCCACCCAAACACAAAACAGCTCACTATCACATCGCTCGCTGCTGCAGCATCGGGAAGCCTTATTAATGTATGCAACTTTCAACTTTGAACAATAGTGCAAATACATGACTGTAAAAGGCTGTGATATTAGAGCTAATTCAGATGTTTGTTCTACCGGTGTACTATATGGTAATTGATTAATTGAATAATTTCCCATAATTTATCAAAGCCATCATTGGGCTCTGGCCGAAAATTATCAAGAACGCGAACGCTCGGCTTGCGATGGAAAATTATCCCATTTGTTTTTTTTTTTTTCAGAACGTTTATTTGGTAGCTCCAAGCGTTCATAACACTTAACGGAACCGCAGTTTAGGATAATGATATTTACAAGATATCATATTATTACTAACAGTGGGAAGTAGCCAACTTACTCGTGGTAACTCGAGGTTGAAGGTTTTACATAGTTCTTGGACGGGCAATTTAAGGATTTGGTTTTTCAGCAGCACATCCGGGTTTTTAACATCCTATGGAATAGCGGGACCCATTTTCCGGACGACCAGATCATAGTAGTACATGGAACGGTGGAACAATAGGACAGAGATAAAATTTAATAAAACACGACACGACACCACGAGACACGACCGCCAGTTAGACGTAGGATTACGTAAATATAGGATACTAATTTAAAAATTTGGAATATGCCTTTTTTTAACTAATTTTATTTGCTACTTATCTAATATATGCATTCATCTCTTAGACTAGGTGTTCCGCGCTTTCTTAACACTGTCATCCTTATTTCTTATGATACATTTTTAGTTATATTTCAATTGCCTCTGGCAGTTAGGATTTTTCCACTGGTTGAATTGAACCATGTAGGAATTACAATGTTTTAAACCTTAACTAAACTTAACCTAATTTATACTAAGGGTACAAGGAGCGTGTCATCTGCAAACAAAGATTTTTTACACCCTGTTGGTAGAACAAGTAAGTCAGAAGTAAAAATGTTATACAATATGGGCCCCAGTATGCTGCCTTCATGTCCAACACTGTCGAAAGCTTTCTTTATATCAAGAAGAGCAACTCCAGTCGAGTATCCTTCAGATTTGTTGAGCCGAATTAAATTCGTAACTAATAATAACTGATTGGTGGTTGAATGCCCATGGCGAAAACCAAATTGCTCATCAGCAAAAATTAATATGAACCATCATTCTATTTAAAATAATCTTTTCAAACAGTTTGCTTATTGAAGAAAGCAAACTGATTGGGCGATAACTAGAAGCCTCAGCTGGATTTTTGTCCGGCTTCAAAATAGGAACAACTTTGGCGTTTTTCCATTTATCTGGGAAGTATGCCAATTGAAAACATTTGTTAAATATATTAACCAAAAAGGATAAAGAGCTCTCAGGAAGTTTTTTGATAAGTATGTAGAAAATACCATCATCACCCGGGGCTTTCATATTTTTAAATTTTCTAGTAATAGATCTCACTTCACCCAAATTAGTTCCCAACGAAGGGTCAAGAACATTCTCTTGGTTGAGAATGTCTTCGAAGCTCCGTGTAACCTGATCCTCAATTGGACTAGTGAGACCTAGACTAAAATTATGGGCACTCTCGAACTGCTGAGCAAGTTTTTGAGCCTTTTCGCCATTTGTTAATAAAATTTTATTTCCCTCTTTAAGCGCTGGAATTGGCTTTTGAGGTTTTTCATTTTGCAAATCACGCCAAATAACTTTCAACGCGGGATCGCGAGTTCTTTGCTATTGCCCTTGCAGATCAGTAGCTGAAGATCGTCGTCAATAATAATGGAGTTGAATTTAATTTCACATTTATGAATTGTAATGCCTCTGGCTTCGACAATTGAATTTGTCAAAGATACGAGAGCATTATCAATATCACTTTTGGTATCGAGAGGAACATCAAAATTCTTATCGATATACGTTTTATATAATTCCCAATCAGCTCTATAATAATTAAAAGTAGAGCTGATTGGATTATTAAGGGCTTCTTGTGAGATATCAAACGTCACAGAAAGGTGATCAGAGTCAAAGTCAGCATGAGTTACCAATTGGCCGCACAGCTGACTTGAATCCGTTAAAACTAAATCAATTGTCGAAGGATTTCAACTGGAAGTAAAACAATTTGGTCCATTGGGATATTGATGAGCATAATATCCAGCAGAACAATCTACAAATAAAATTTTGAGCATTATTCCATGAACAATGTTTAGCATTGAAGTCACTAGTTATGAAAAATTTGGATTTGTTTCAAGTTAGAATTTGAAGATCAGCTTTCAATAAATCCCTTTGCTGCCCATTGCATAGGAAAGGCAAGTAGGCAGCAATCAAAGAGAATTGTCCAAAATTTGTTTCAACAGAAACTTCCAAGCTTTCAAAAACTTTGGTTTCAAATGAAGAATTTAATTTGTGTTTGATACAAATATTAAGGTCTAAGGGAAGGGTTTCGCACGAATTAGCCCGCCATAATGAAGCTGTCAGTGTCGCCAAAATTATTTTACCATTATTCAGTTAACAATTGCTTGAGAATTTGCATTAAACGGATAACAAAAGCGACTGGCAACAAGGGGAAAGGAACTCATCATTCGAGCAGCGGATTAGCGAGAGAAAAGCAGCAGCGTTGGCCAATCACGAAATGGGGAAATCAAATAAGACAAGTAAGACAAATGAGACAAATGAGACAAATGAGACAAACAAGACAAATAAGACAAATAAGACAAATAAGACAAATAAGACAAATAAGACAAATAAGACAAATAAGACAAATAAGACAAATAAGACAAATGAGACAAATAAGACAAATAAGACAAATAAGACAAATAAGACAAATAAGACAAATAAGACAAATAAGACAAATAAGACAAATAAGACAAATAAGACAAATAAGACAAATAAGACAAATAAGACAAATAAGACAAATAAGACAAATAAGACAAATCAGACAAATAAGACAAATAAGACAAATAAGACAAATGAGACAAATAAGACAAATGAGACAAATAAGACAAATAAGACAAATAAGACAAATAAGACAAATAAGACAAATAAGACAAATAAGACAAATAAGACAAAAAAGACAAATAGGACAAATAAGACAAATAAGACAAATAAGACAAATAAGACAAATCAGACAAATAAGACAAATAAGACAAATAAGACAAATGAGACAAATAAGACAAATGAGACAAATAAGACAAATAAGACAAATAAGACAAATAAGACAAATAAGACAAATAAGACAAATAAGACAAATAAGACAAATAAGACAAATAAGACAAATAAGACAAATAAGACAAATAAGACAAATAAGACAAATAAGACAAATAAGACAAATAAGACAAAAAAGACAAATAAGACAAATGAGACAAACAAGACAAATAAGACAAATAAGACAAATAAGACAAATAAGACAAATAAGACAAATAAGACAAATAAGACAAATAAGACAAATAAGACAAATAAGACAAATAAGACAAATAAGACAAATAAGACAAATAAGACAAATAAGACAAATGAGACAAACAAGACAAATAAGACAAATAAGACAAATAAGACAAATAAGACAAATAAGACAAATAAGACAAATAAGACAAATAAGACAAATAAGACAAATAAGACAAATAAGACAAATAAGACAAATAAGACAAATAAGACAAATAAGACAAATAAGACAAATAAGACAAATAAGACAAATAAGACAAATAAGACAAATAAGACAAATAAGACAAATAAGACAAATAAGACAAATAAGACAAATAAGACAAATAAGACAAATAAGACAAATAAGACAAATAAGACAAATAAGACAAATAAGACAAATAAGACAAATAAGACAAATAAGACAAATAAGACAAATAAGACAAATAAGACAAATGAGACAAATAAGACAAATGAGACAAACAAGACAAATAAGACAAATGAGACAAATAGGACAAACAAGACAAATAAGACAAATAAGACAAATAAGACAAATAGGACAAACAAGACAAATAAGACAAATCAGACAAATAAGACAAATAAGACAAATAAGACAAATAAGACAAATAAGACAAATAAGACAAATAAGACAAATAAGACAAATAAGACAAATAAGACAAATAAGACAAATAAGACAAATAAGACAAATAAGACAAATAAGACAAATAAGACAAATAAGACAAATAAGACAAATAAGACAAATAAGACAAATAAGACAAATAAGACAAATAAGACAAATAAGACAAATAAGACAAATAAGACAAATAAGACAAATAAGACAAATAAGACAAATAAGACAAATAAGACAAATAAGACAAATAAGACAAATAAGACAAATAAGACAAATAAGACAAATAAGACAAATAAGACAAATAAGACAAATAAGACAAATAAGACAAATAAGACAAATGAGACAAACAAGACAAATAAGACAAATAAGACAAATGAGACAAACAAGACAAATAAGACAAATAAGACAAATAAGACAAATAGGACAAACAAGACAAATAAGACAAATAAGACAAATAAGACAAATAGGACAAACAAGACAAATAAGACAAATAAGACAAATAAGACAAATAAGACAAATAAGACAAATAAGACAAATAAGACAAATAAGACAAATAAGACAAATAAGACAAATAAGACAAATAAGACAAATAAGACAAATAAGACAAATAAGACAAATAAGACAAATAAGACAAATAAGACAAATAAGACAAATAAGACAAATAAGACAAATAAGACAAATAAGACAAATAAGACAAATAAGACAAATAAGACAAATAAGACAAATAAGACAAATAAGACAAATAAGACAAATAAGACAAATAAGACAAATAAGACAAATAAGACAAATAAGACAAATAAGACAAATAAGACAAATAAGACAAATAAGACAAATAAGACAAATAAGACAAATAAGACAAATAAGACAAATAAGACAAATAAGGCAAATAAGACAAATAAGACAAATAATACAAATAAGACAAATAAGACAAATAAGACAAATAAGACAAATAAGACAAATAAGGCAAATAAGACAAATAAGACAAATGAGACAAATAAGACAACTAAGACAACTAAGACAGATGAGACAAATAAGACAAATAAGACAACTAAGACAAATAAGACAAATAAGACAAATAAGACAAATAAGACAAATAAGACAAATAAGACAAATAAGACAAATAAGACAAATAAGACAAATAAGACAAATAAGACAAATAAGACAAATAAGACAAATAAGACAAATAAGACAAATAAGACAAATAAGACAAATAAGACAAATAAGACAAATAAGACAAATAAGACAAATAAGACAAAATAAGACAAATAAGACAAATAAGACAAATAAGACAAATAAGACAAATAAGACAAATAAGACAAATAAGACAAATAAGACAAATAAGACAAATAAGACAAATAAGACAAATAAGACAAATAAGACAAATAAGACAAATAAGACAAATAAGACAAATAAGACAAATAAGACAAATAAGACAAATAAGACAAATAAGACAAATAAGACATATAAGACATATAAGACAAATAAGACAAATAAGACAAATAAGACAAATAAGACAAATAAGACAAATAAGACAAATAGGACAAACAAGACAAATAAGACAAATAAGACAAATAAGACAAATAGGACAAACAAGACAAATAAGACAAATAAGACAAATAAGACAAATAAGACAAATAAGACAAATAAGACAAATAAGACAAATAAGACAAATAAGACAAATAAGACAAATAAGACAAATAAGACAAATAAGACAAATAAGACAAATAAGACAAATAAGACAAATAAGACAAATAAGACAAATAAGACAAATAAGACAAATAAGACAAATAAGACAAATAAGACAAATAAGACAAATAAGACAAATAAGACAAATAAGACAAATAAGACAAATAAGACAAATAAGACAAATAAGACAAATAAGACAAATAAGACAAATAAGACAAATAAGACAAATAAGACAAATAAGACAAATAAGACAAATAAGACAAATAAGACAAATAAGACAAATAAGACAAATAAGACAAATAAGACAAATAAGACAAATAAGACAAATAAGGCAAATAAGACAAATAAGACAAATAATACAAATAAGACAAATAAGACAAATAAGACAAATAAGACAAATAAGACAAACAAGGCAAACAAGACAAATAAGACAAATGAGACAAATAAGACAACTAAGACAAATAAGACTAATAAGTCAAATTAGACAAATTAGACAAAAAAAGGGAAATAAGTCAAATAAGACAAATAAGACAAATAAGACAAATAAGACAAATAAGACAAATAAGACAAATAAGACAAATAAGACAAATAAGACAAATAAGACAAATAAGACAAATAAGACAAATAAGACAAATAAGACAAATAAGACAAATAAGACAAATAAGACAAATAAGACAAATAAGACAAATAAGACAAATAAGACAAATAAGACAAATAAGACAAATAAGACAAATAAGACAAATAAGACAAATAAGACAAATAAGACAAATAAGACAAATAAGACAAATAAGACAAATAAGACAAATAAGACAAATAAGACAAATAAGACAAATAAAGACAAATAAGACAAATAAGACAAATAAGACAAATAAGACAAATAAGACAAATAAGACAAATAAGACAAATAAGACAAATAAGACAAATAAGACAATAAGACAAATAAGACAAATAAGCAAAATAAGACAAATAAGACAAATAAGACAAATAAGACAAATAAGACAAATAAGACAAATAAGACAAATAAGACAAATAAGACAAATAAGACAAATAAGACAAATAAGACAAATAAGACAAATAAGACAAATAAGACAAATAAGACAAATAAAGACAAATAAGACAAATAAGACAAATAAGACAAATAAGACAAATAAGACAAATAAGACAAATAAGACAAATAAGACAAATAAGACAAATAAGACAAATAAGACAAATAAGACAAATAAGACAAATAAGACAAATAAGACAAATAAGACAAATAAGACAAATAAGACAAATAAGACAAATAAGACAAATAAGACAAATAAGACAAATAAGACAAATAAGACAAATAAGACAAATAAGACAAATAAATAAGACAAATAAGACAAATAAGACAAATAAGACAAATAAGACAAATAAGACAAATAAGACAAATAAGACAAATAAGACAAATAAGACAAATAAGACAAATAAGACAAATAAGACAAATAAGACAAATAAGACAAATAAGACAAATAAGACAAATAAGACAAATAAGACAAATAAGACAAATAAGACAAATAAGACAAATAAGACAAATAAGACAAATAAGACAAATAAGACAAATAAGACAAATAAGACAAATAAGACAAATAAGACAAATAAGACAAATAAGACAAATAAGACAAATAAGACAAATAAGACAAATAAGACAAATAAGACAAATAAGACAAATAAGACAAATAAGACAAATAAGACAAATAAGACAAATAAGACAAATAAGACAAATAAGACAAATAAGACAAATAAGACAAATAAGACAAATAAGACAAATAAGACAAATAAGACAAATAAGACAAATAAGACAAATAAGACAAATAAGACAAATAAGACAAATAAGACAAATAAGACAAATAAGACAAATAAGACAAATAAGACAAATAAGACAAATAAGACAAATAAGACAAATAAGACAAATAAGACAAATAAGACAAATAAGACAAATAAGACAAATAAGACAAATAAGACAAATAAGACAAATAAGACAAATAAGACAAATAAGACAAATAAGACAAATAAGACAAATAAGACAAATAAGACAAATAAGACAAATAAGACAAATAAGACAAATAAGACAAATAAGACAAATAAGACAAATAAGACAAATAAGACAAATAAGACAAATAAGACAAATAAGACAAATAAGACAAATAAGACAAATAAGACAAATAAGACAAATAAGACAAATAAGACAAATAAGACAAATAAGACAAATAAGACAAATAAGACAAATAAGACAAATAAGACAAATAAGACAAATAAGACAAATAAGACAAATAAGACAAATAAGACAAATAAGACAAATAAGACAAATAAGACAAATAAGACAAATAAGACAAATAAGACAAATAAGACAAATAAGACAAATAAGACAAATAAGACAAATAAGACAAATAAGACAAATAAGACAAATAAGACAAATAAGACAAATAAGACAAATAAGACAAATAAGACAAATAAGACAAATAAGACAAATAAGACAAATAAGACAAATAAGACAAATAAGACAAATAAGACAAATAAGACAAATAAGACAAATAAGACAAATAAGACAAATAAGACAAATAAGACAAATAAGACAAATAAGACAAATAAGACAAATAAGACAAATAAGACAAATAAGACAAATAAGACAAATAAGACAAATAAGACAAATAAGACAAATAAAGACAAATAAGACAAATAAGACAAATAAGACAAATAAGACAAATAAGACAAATAAGACAAATAAGACAAATAAGACAAATAAGACAAATAAGACAAATAAGACAAATAAGACAAATAAGACAAATAAGACAAATAAGACAAATAAGACAAATAAGACAAATAAGACAAATAAGACAAATAAGACAAATAAGACAAATAAGACAAATAAGACAAATAAGACAAATAAGACAAATAAGACAAATAAGACAAATAAGACAAATAAGACAAATAAGACAAATAAGACAAATAAGACAAATAAGACAAATAAGACAAATAAGACAAATAAGACAAATAAGACAAATAAGACAAATAAGACAAATAAGACAAATAAGACAAATAAGACAAATAAGACAAATAAGACAAATAAGACAAATAAGACAAATAAGACAAATAAAGACAAATAAGACAAATAAGACAAATAAGACAAATAAGACAAATAAGACAAATAAGACAAATAAGACAAATAAGACAAATAAGACAAATAAGACAAATAAGACAAATAAGACAAATAAGACAAATAAGACAAATAAGACAAATAAGACAAATAAGACAAATAAGACAAATAAGACAAAAATAAGACAAATAAGACAAATAAGACAAATAAGACAAATAAGACAAATAAGACAAATAAGACAAATAAGACAAATAAGACAAATAAGACAAATAAGACAAATAAGACAAATAAGACAAATAAGACAAATAAGACAAATAAGACAAATAAGACAAATAAGACAAATAAGACAAATAAGACAAATAAGACAAATAAGACAAATAAGACAAATAAAGACAAATAAGACAAATAAGACAAATAAGACAAATAAGACAAATAAGACAAATAAGACAAATAAGACAAATAAGACAAATAAGACAAATAAGACAAATAAGACAAATAAGACAAATAAGACAAATAAGACAAATAAGACAAATAAGACAAATAAGACAAATAAGACAAATAAGACAAATAAGACAAATAAGACAAATAAGACAAATAAGACAAATAAGACAAATAAGACAAATAAGACAAATAAGACAAATAAGACAAATAAGACAAATAAGACAAATAAGACAAATAAGACAAATAAGACAAATAAGACAAATAAGACAAATAAGACAAATAAGACAAATAAGACAAATAAGACAAATAAGACAAATAAGACAAATAAGACAAATAAGACAAATAAGACAAATAAGACAAATAAGACAAATAAGACAAATAAGACAAATAAGACAAATAAGACAAATAAGACAAATAAGACAAATAAGACAAATAAGACAAATAAGACAAATAAGACAAATAAGACAAATAAGACAAATAAGACAAATAAGACAAATAAGACAAATAAGACAAATAAGACAAATAAGACAAATAAGACAAATAAGACAAATAAGACAAATAAGACAAATAAGACAAATAAGACAAATAAGACAAATAAGACAAATAAGACAAATAAGACAAATAAGACAAATAAGACAAATAGACAAATAAGACAAATAGACAAATAAGACAAATAAGACAAATAAGACAAATAAGACAAATAAGACAAATAAGACAAATAAGACAAATAAGACAAATAAGACAAATAAGACAAATAAGACAAATGAGACAAATAAGACAAATAAGACAAATAAGACAAATAAGACAAATAAGACAAATAAGACAAATAAGACAAATAAGACAAATAAGACAAATAAGACAAATAAGACAAATAAGACAAATAAGACAAATAAGACAAATAAGACAAATAAGACAAATAAGACAAATAAGACAAATAAGACAAATAAGACAAATAAGACAAATAAGACAAATAAGACAAATAAGACAAATAAGACAAATAAGACAAATAAGACAAATAAGACAAATAAGACAAATAAGACAAATAAGACAAATAAGACAAATAAGACAAATAAGACACATACAGTCAAACCTCCATGAGTCGATGTTCTATGACTCGATATCGACTCATGGAAGCAAATTATGCCATATTAAAAAATATTTTCTGGGTTACTGTGATGGTCCCTTCAAACGGCTTTCCAAAGATTTGCTATTCCTCATCTCGATATTTCCATGAGTCGATGGTCCCTTCAATATCGACTCATGGAGGTTTGACTGTAAGACAAATAAGACAAATAAGACAAATAAGACAAATAAGACAAATAAGACAAATAAGACAAATAAGACAAATAAGACAAATAAGACAAATAAGACAAATAAGACAAATAAGACAAATACGACAAATAAGACAAATAAGACAAATAAGACAAATAAGACAAATAAGACAAATAAGACAAATAAGACAAATAAGACAAATAAGACAAATAAGACAAATAAGACAAATAAGACAAATAAGACAAATAAGACAAATAAGACAAATAAGACAAATAAGACAAATAAGACAAATAAGACAAATAAGACAAATAAGACAAATAAGACAAATAAGACAAATAAGACAAATAAAGACTAATAGGACAAATAAGACAAATAGGACAAATAAGACAAATAAGACAAATAAGACAAATAAGACAAATAAGACAAATAAGACAAATAAGACAAATAAGACAAATAAGACAAATAAGACAAATAAGACAAATAAGACAAATAAGACAAATAAGACAAATAAGACAAATAAGACAAATAAGACAAATAAGACAAATAAGACAAATAAGACAAATAAGACAAATAAGACAAATAAGACAAATAAGACAAATAAGACAAATAAGACAAAATAAGACAAATAAGACAAATAAGACAAATAAGACAAATAAGACAAATAAGACAAATAAGACAAATAAGACAAATAAGACAAATAAGACAAATAAGACAAATAAGACAAATAAGACAAATAAGACAAATAAGACAAATAAGACAAATAAGACAAATAAGACAAATAAGACAAATAAGACAAATAAGACAAATAAGACAAATAAGACAAATAAGACAAATAAGACAAATAAGACAAATAAGACAAATAAGACAAATAAGACAAATAAGACAAATAAGACAAATAAGACAAATAAGACAAATAAGACAAATAAGACAAATAAGACAAATAAGACAAATAAGACAAATAAGACAAATAAGACAAATAAGACAAATAAGACAAATAAGACAAATAAGACAAATAAGACAAATAAGACAAATAAGACAAATAAGACAAATAAGACAAATAAGACAAATAAGACAAATAAGACAAATAAGACAAATAAGACAAATAAGACAAATAAGACAAATAAGACAAATAAGACAAATAAGACAAATAAGACAAATAAGACAAATAATACAAATAAGACAAATAAGACAAATAAGACAAATAAGACAAATAAGACAAATAAGACAAATAAGACAAATAAGACAAATATGATAACTAAGACAAATAAGACAAATAGACAAATAAGACAAATAAGACAAATAAGACAAATTAGACAAATAAGACAAATAAGACAAATAAGACAAATAAGACAAATAAGACAAATAAGACAAATAAGACAAATAAGACAAATAGACAAATAAGACAAATAAGACAAATAAGACAAATAAGACAAATAAGACAAATAAGACAAATAAGACAAATAAGACAAATAAGACAAATAAGACAAATAAGACAAATAAGACAAATAAGACAAATAAGACAAATAAGACAAATAAGACAAATAAGACAAATAAGACAAATAAGACAAATAAGACAAATAAGACAAATAAGACAAATAAGACAAATTATACAAATTATACAAATAAGACAAGTTATACAAATAAGACAAATAAGACAAATAAGACAAATAAGACAAATAAGGCAAATAAGACAAATAAGACAACTAAGACAAATAAGACAAATAAGACAAATAAGACAAATAAGACAAATAAGACAAATAAGACAAATGAGACAAATAAGACAAATAAAACAAATAAAACAAATAAGACAAATAAGACAAATAAGACAAATAAGACAAATAAGACAAATAAGACAAATAAGACAAATAAGACAAATAAGACAAATAAGACAAATAAGACAAATAAGACAAATAAGACAAATAAGACAAATAGGACAAAGAAGACAGTAAGACAGAACATTTAAAGCTACTCAACGCTTTGAGTGCCGCTTGACTATCTGTGAAAATACGAATATTTGCATATCTATATTTCCTTTCTACACAGATATTAGCACATTTCATTATAGCAAAAATCTCCGCTTGGAGCACCGTTGGATAGTTTCTCATTGCCACTGAGATCGCTATCCCAGGGCCGAAGATTCCTGCACCCGTTTTTGTTCCTATTTTTGAGCCATCTGTGTAGAATTTTATGGAACCGTCTCGAACAGTGGGACCTCCGACATCCCAAACCATACGTGATGGTTCATATATGTTGTAAGGAATGTCATAGTTCTCCACAGGTTTCATCCAGTCCCCATTCATATTCATCATTGGCCCATATTGAAAATTTTGTGAAATACTCAAGTGGCCCACTAAATCGCCTGACTTGAATAACTTCAATCGTATAAGTTTTTGCATATTCTTTTCCGCTTCTAACTGCACGAATTCATACAATGGTAGCAGATTAAGAATTGCATCTAAAGATTTTGAAGGGGTGCTACGCATCGCTCCCGTTATAGCAATGGACACTAACCTTTGTAGTTTTGTCAGCTTCTTCTGTGCAGTAGCCTCTTTTGTTTTTGGCCACCAGACAAGAGCAGCATATGTCAGTTTTGGACGAATAATGGAAGTATAGATCCACTTTATCATTTTTGGTCTTAAGCCCCATTTTCTTCCAAATGTTTTAGAGCATATCCAGAAAGCACTAGTTGCCTTTCCGATTGCACACTCAATATGAGCATTCCAGTTCAGTTTAGAATCCAGAATGACTCCCAAGTATTTGACCTGTTCACTAAGTTGAATTTCTAGTCCTCCAAGCTTTAGAGCTTTTAGATCAAGTTTCCTTTTCCTAGTGAATGGTACAATTACAATTTTTGACGGATTAATGCTAAGGCCTTCCTGAATACACCACGATTGGGTAAAATTTAGAGCCCATTGCATTCTTTCAGAAATGATATTGTCGAATTTCCCCCTCACTATGATGACAATATCGTCAGCAAAGCCTACAACCTCGAAACCTTTTTCTTTCAAGTTTCCTAGAAGATCGTCTACAACTAAGGACCACATTAGTGGTGAGAGGACCCCTCCTTGAGGGCAACCTTTGGTTGCCCATACTGTAAGAGACGAACTTCCCAGCTCTGAAGAGATTTCTCTTTTTGCAAGCATGCTGTGAATCCATTTGATAATGTTCGTGTCGAAGTTTCTTTTCTTCATGGCACGATCCATTGACGAATAAGAAGCGTTATCGAAAGCTCCTTCAATGTCCAAGAAAGAACAAAGTGCTATTTCTTTTACCGAAAGCGCTTTTTCCACTTTAGATACCACTGTATGAAGTGCCGTAATTGTTGACTTACCGGACTGGTAAGCAAACTGGAACTTAGACAGTGGATGTTTAACCCTTTTGTTACCGACAAAAAAAAACACCCTTACGTTACCGACAGGGTACCCGGGTACCCACGGCCTTAAAATGATCATAACATAGTCAGTTTTCACCGATTTCGACGATTTTGGTTGCTACGGATGCAGGAACTTACCCGCTATTCGATACATGTTAGAGAACCGATTCGGATTACCTGGTGACCGGAATTCCGGATTAACTGGGCCAAGTCCCAAAGTATGTGTGAATTGAAGATATATATTCAACCAAATGAAGATTTCTTGCGTGATGACTAATCAACTTCGTTGGAAATTTAAAGAATATAACTTACCTACGTTACAGGACCATTTTATGAATTAATCCCGGAACGGTTATTCCGGAAACAGGTTCCCGTGGGGCCTAAAGTGGCCACAAACGTATTTTGAAGAAACCCTGGCAATATGGGTATCAAAATTCATGAAATTGTTTCGGAAGCATGATCTGATAAGTAATTGGACCATTGGATGGTTTGACAACGGACCAGTCATCCTTGAACAGGTTCCCGTGGGGCCTAAAGTGGCCACAAACTCGTTTTGAAGAAACCCTGGCAATATGGGTATCAAAATTCATGAAATTGTATCGGAAGCATTATCCGATAAGTAATTGGACCATAGGATGGTTTGACAACGGACCGGTCATCCTGGAACAGGTTCCCGTAGGCCTAAAGTGGCCACAAACTCATTCTGAAGAAACCCTGGCAATATGGGTATCAAAATTCATAAAATTGTTTCGGAAGCATGATCTGATAAGTAATTGAAAAATTGGATGGTTTGACAACGGGCAGGTCATCCTGGAACAGGTTCCCGTGGGGCCTAAAGTGGCCACAAACTCATTTTGAAGAAACCCTGGCAATATGGGTATCAAAATTCATGAAATTGTATCGGAAGCATGATCCGATAAGTAGTTGGACCATAGGATGGTTTGAAAACGGGCCGGTCATCCTGGAACAGGTTCTCGTGGGGCCTAAAGTGGCCACAAACTCATTCTGAAGAAACCCTGGCAATATGGGTATCAAAATTCATGAAATCTGATAAGTAATTGGACCATTGGATGGTTTGACAAAGGACCGGTCATCCTGGAACAGGTTCCCGTGGGGCCTAAAGTGGCCACAAACTCATTTTGAAGAAGCCCAGGCAATGTGGGTATCAAAATTCATGAAATTGTTTCGGAAGCATGATCTTTTGGGTTATTAGGCCATAAGATGGTTTGACAATGGACCGGTCATTCTCACACAGGTTTCGAGGGACCCTCATTTAGAAGAAACACTTGCTCTCTTATTTTCCCATTATTTCTTGTCAAAAGACTTAACAATTCTTGACAGGTACTCAGAAATGATTTATAATGAACCACAGACGCTGTAAGTATCATTGGTGTTTGCTGAATAATTTACAAAAATAAAAAGAACGACTGAAATTTTCAAAAAAATTTATGGATGCAAGATGGGTCAAAAACGTGACAAAAGCGGAACGTGATAAAATCGGGTCGAAAATGTGATAAAGTCGGAGGTAGATAAAATCGGGGAGTGACAAAATCGGGTCAACACTGTGTAACTTTTCACTTCTCTCTTCTCATTTCTCTCATTTCACTTTTCACTTTTTACTTTCAATTTCTCACTGCTCACTTCTCACTATTCACTCCTCACTTCTCATTCGACCCAATAACCATGCGGCCTAACAGCCATTCAGCCTGATGACCCAACATCAGTCCCATCTTCTTGGAAAAACATGTTTCCGAAAATATTTCAAGAACTTTGATTCCAGGGTGTCTTCTAAATGAGTTTGTGGCCACTAAAGGCCTTTCGGGAACTTGTTCTAGCATGACTGTTCTGGTTGATATCCATCCTATAGTTTCAACTTTATGAATAACATGTTTCAGGAAAAATTCCAAGAATTTTGATACCCATATTGCCAGGGTTTATTCTAAATGAGTTTTTGGCCCCTGCTGGCCTTCCGGGAACTTGTTCGAGAATGACCGTTCCGTTTGATATCCATCCTATGGTCTCAACTACATGGAATCGTGTTTCCGGAACAATTCCAAGAATTTTGATACCCATATTGCCAGGGATTCTACCAAATGAATTAATGATCACTTTAGGCCCTCCCCTCCGGGAACCTGTTCCAGAATGACCGTTCCGGGTCATATCCAATCTATGGTCTCAAGTACATGGAAAACATGTTTCCGGAACAATTCCAAAAATTTTGATACCCATATTGCCAGGGTTTATACTAAATGAGTGTTTGGCCCCTGCGGACCCTCGGGGAACCTATTCCAGAATGACCGTTCCGGTTGATATCCATCCTATGGTCTTAACTACATGGAAAATATGTTTCCAGAACAATTCCAAGAATTTTGATACCCATATTGTTGGGGTTTATTCTAAATGAGTTTTTGGCCCCTACGGGCCCTCCGGGAACCTGTTATAGAATGACCGTTCCGGTTCATATCCATCCTATGGTCTGAACTACATGAATAACATGTCTCCAGAAAAATTCCAAGAATTTTGATACCCATATTGCCAGGGTTTATTCTAAATGAGTTTTTGGCCACTACGGGCCCTCCGGGAACCTGTTCAAGAATGACCGTTCCGGTTCATATCCATCCTATGGTCTCAACTACATGGAAATTATGTTTGCGGAACAATTCCAAGAATTTTGATACCCATATTGCTAGGGTTCATTCTAAATGAGTTTTTGGCCCCTACGGACCCTCCGGGAACCTGTTCCAAAATAATCGTTCCGGTTCATATCCATCCTATGGTCTCAACTACATGGAAATTATGTTTCCGGAACAATTCCAAGAATTTTGATACCCATATTGCCAGGGTTTATTCTAAATGAGTTTTTGGCCACTACGGGCCCTCCGGGAACCTGTTCCAGAATGACCGTTCCGGTTCATACCCATCCTATGGTCTCAACTACATGGAAATTATGTTTGCGGAACAATTCCAAGAATTTTGATACCCATATTGCTAGGGTTCATTCTAAATGAGTTTTTTGCCACTACGGGCCCTCCGGGAACCTGTTCCAGAATGACCGTTCCGGTTCATACCCATCCTATGGTCTCAACTACATGGAAATTATGTTTGCGGAACAATTCCAAGAATTTTGATACCCATATTGCCAGGGTTTATTCTAAATGAGTTTTTGGCCACTACGGGCCCTCCGGGAACCTGTTCCAGAATGACCGTTCCGGTTCATATCCATGCTATGGTTTCAACTACATGGAAAACATGTTTCCGGAACAATTCCAAAAATTTTGATACCCATATTGCTAGGGTTTATTCAAAATGAGTTTTTGGCCACTACGGGCCCTCCGGGAACCTGTTCCAGAATGACCGTTCCGGTTCATATCCATCCTATGGTTTCAACTATATGAATAACATGTTCCCGAAACAATTTCAAGAATTTTGATACCCATATTGCCAGGAATGAATTTGCGGCCACTATAGGGCCCACGGGAACCTATTCCGGGATGTCCGTTCCGAGTCCATATGATCACGTGGTCCTAATACGTTGGGAAGTCATAATCCTCGAATTTTCTGCGAAACTGGTAGCTCAGGGTACAAGAAATCATCATTTGGATTCTATAAGATCAACTTCTCCATTTTTGAGACATGGTCTAGCAAATCCGGAACTCCGGTAACCAGGTAATCCGGATTGGTCGTATGTGTCATGGAACAGATAGAGGATGAATTTCTTAATCCATAGCAAACGGAATCGTCGAAATCGGTTGAAAACTGACGAAGTTATGGTCATACCAAAACGTGGGTACCCGGGTACCCTGTCGGTACGTTACGGGGTAAAAATATTCAGAAGCTCCTCCCCAAGCCCCCCTTACTGGATTTTCATTTTCGTACCACCCAAACCTTAATTTTGCCGAGTTTGAAGATGTCACGGAGTTTCAATTTCCTGCGATGTTCAGAACCCTAAAAAAATTTCACTTGAAAACGAAAAAGGTACCCGGGTACCCTGTCGGTAACAAAAGGGTTAATCATGTAATTTGAGTTGATATAATCACTCAACACCTTTTCCATAGAACTGATGAAAGACTAATGGGCCTGAACGATTTAGGATGCGTCTTATCTCGCTTTCCTACTTTTGGTATAAAGATAACTTTTACTTTCCTCCATGAAGATGGAATATAATTGAGTCTTAGACTTGCCTTAAAAATCTCAATTAACGGCGGAATCAGCACTGCTTCTCTCTTTTGCAAGTGCCCTCTGAAGTCTCGCGATTTCTGGAGTATTGCTAATATTTTCACACGTTTGAACCCAAGATCTTCTTTTGGATTTTCTTATTTCGTTATTGTACTCAGTAAGTGCACTCCTATACGGAGTCCAATTTGAGGTTCTTTATTAAAAAGTTTACGCGAAGTCTTCCGCAGTTTTTCCAATTTTGAGTTCCACCACGGAACGTCCCTGTCAGAGGACGACTGTTTAGTAGGACAACTATTGTAGAAAGCATTTTAAATCTTATCATTTACCTTTTGGGAAAAACATTCCAGTTCTTGAACTAAATCAATTTTTCCACTCTTTGTAAATGGGTCTGAATTTAAATGTTGCTTATATTGTTCCCAGTTCGTTTTTCTAGCGTTTCTAAATGAAGTTGATGATCGTTTTCCCCAACTCCATTCAAACACAATATGTCTATGATCTGACAATGATGTTTCCTTGCAGACATGCCAGTTTGCAATTCTTTCATAAATCGCACCGTTGCACAGTGTCAGATCTAAGACCTCTTGTCTAATTGCATTAGAAAATGTTGTATCATTTCCCCTATTGCAAATATCAATATTATTGGATGAGAGATATTCTAGTAAGCATTCACCTCTACTGTTTATATCCGTACTACCCTACACGGTATGATGCGCATTAGCATCACAGCCAATGATGAATGATTTGTTATTCTCTCTACAGTATTGGACAAATGATTCGACCTCAGGAGGAGGGGCCTCAGGATCATCACCCGAAAAATAGGCCGAAGCTACAGCAACCTCAGTTTTTCCATTGGTGGTTGGCATGGGGCAACAGTCGCGGCAATCGAAACGGCACCATCTGGAGCAACGACATGGAGGAAGGCCACTACACGATCCTGAGCCCGGATTCCCCCACTCGGCTGAGTCGGTCCGGTGCCCACGCAACGCTCGACCTCTACGTAACAAACCTGAGTGACCACGTCTCGCAGCCGGTTGTATACCAGGAGCTCAGTTCGGATCACTATCCGGTGGTGGCGGAACTGGGCTCCTCGGTCAATCGGCACCAGCAGTTACGGCGGAACTACCACCGAGTGAACTGGCAGCGTTTCCAGCAGTGCGTCGATAACACCGTCGACTACGAGGTGCGTCCGGAGACGCCGGAAAGTATCGACTGCCAGCTGTGCGCTATCGAGGAGGCGATCACGGCGGCCCGAGAGCAACACGTACCGACGGCTCGGCAGGTAAGCAACTCCTTAAACATCGATACACTCACCAAAGATTTGATTCGATTGCGGAATGTCACTCGCAGGCAGTTTCAGCGTACTGGACTGCCTGAGCTTAAGGCACGCTGCAATCGAATCACAAAATTATCAAGGCCAGAATGGTGGACCTCAAAAATAACGACTTCTCGAATAAGATCCGCACTCTCCCAGATTATGCTAAGCCGTTCTGGAAAATGACCAAAATTCTAAAATCCAAGCCTCGGCCCATTCCACCTTTGATCCCACTAGACAATAATGGCTCGAAGGATCGCTTGATAACTCCTGCAGAGAAGGTCGCTGAAATAGGTCGTCACTTCGTCAGCTCACACAATCTTGGGCAGAACATCACCAGTCCTCACGAAGCAGCCGTCAACGAGCATGCAAACAACATCCATTTGATTCCCAACGACTTCTCGGAGGAGTTGGAGATCTCAGCTGGCGAATTGACGGCCTATATCAAATCGTCGAAGAACATGAAGGCCCCAGGCTTCGACAGCATCCTGAATCTCGAGCTCAAACACATGAGTGCTCCGTTCTTTGAGCACCTCTCACTGATCTTTAATCAGTGTCTCCGGCTCAGCTACTTCCCATCGTCCTGGAAGTCAGCGAAAGTCATCCCCATCCGGAAGCCTGGGAAGGATCCTTCCTCTCCCAAAAGTTATCGACCCATCAGCCTTCTCTCAGGGTTATCCAAGCTATTCGAAAAAGCTATTCATCACCGGTTACTTGAGTCTGCCGAAAATCTCAACATCTTGCTCGAGGAACAGTTTGGTTTCCGATGCGGTCGGTCAACTGTACACCAACTGACTAGAGTTACCAACGTCCTCAGACGGAACAAGTTTGTCTCGAAAACATCCGCCATGGCCTTACTCGATGTCGAGAAGGCATTTGACAATGCATGGCATGATGGCCTGGTGTACAAACCATAACGCTACAATCTTCCCAGCTACCTGGTGAAAATCATCAACAATTACCTGTCGGCAAGGACATTCCGGGTATCAACTAGTGGAGCGAGTTCCAATGCGCACAACATCGTCACAGGCGTCCCCCAGGGCAGTATCTTCGGACCCTGCTTTTCAATCTGTTCACCTCCGACATGCCAGAACCTCCAGAAGGCGGCATTCTGTCTCTGTTCGCAGATGACACATCCATCGTCTACAACGGTAGAGTGATCAGAGCGCTAGTGGCAAAACTCCAACGAGGCCTGGATGCCCTGACAGAATACCTCACCAGCTGGAAGATCTGTATCAACGCGGCGAAGACCCAGGTCATCATTTTCCCCCACTCCAAATCCCCTAAACTTGTTCCGCCTGGGGACTGTAAAATCATCCTCAATGGCACGACTGTGGAATGGGCCAATGAGGCCGACTACCTTGGCTTGACCCTCGACAGCAAGCTTATTTTCAGGCAGCAGGTTGACAAAACGGTGACAAAGTGTAACGTCTTGTTGAAACTACTGTACCCTTTGATCAACCGCCGGTCGTCATTGTCCCTGAAAAATAAGCTTGCTGTCTACAAGCAAATCATCCTCCCTGTGATCGAATACGGCATGCCGGTCTGGGAGAGCTGCGCTAAAACCCACCACCTCAAACTTCAACGGGTCCAAAACAAATTCCTGAGGATGATCCTCAACACCCTCCCAGGACAAGAACATCCGAGGTCCACCGTCTGGCCGGAATAAAAACCTTACATGAACGCTTTGGTGAGTGTAAAGAAAAGTTTAGGGTCCGTTGCTTGCACTCGGACCAACAAGCGCTTAGGGCGCTAGTTCCAATCTAGGTTATCAAATTTTTATTGTAAATATTAGTGTACATAGTAGTTAGGTTATCAAATTTTAAAAAACACACTAGCGCCTGCTGAAGGCCGTCATGATACATTATATTTTAAAAATTAAGTAGAAACATAAAAATAATAATAATAATAATAATTAAAATTGAAGTTGGAGGGCCAAGCCGGCCGATCACTGTACATGTTAAAAATAATTGTAGAACAAAAATTGTGTAAATAAAGAAGAATTTTACTACTACTATTGGTGGTTGGCACCTCAACCATGATCGCAACTATGTCCCGTTTTAAAAAGCTTGTAATGGGGTACGCGAAACACGGGGCTTTTTATACACAGGGAAAACGAAGCAGTGGATCAAAAGGCCCGTACCTTACTGTAATCTGATGTCCGTGTTGGGGATTTATGAACGGGATTGATTATTTCTGAATTTTTCACCCGGTTTGGAAAGAAATAACATTTTCAATAGTTTGCCGTTGATAATGAATAGTTTTAATACAATTAGCAAATTGGTGGAAAGTTTCCGAATCTATTAATAACAAAATCTCGAAAATCCGTCGAAAGATAAAGTCGCCATTACCGTTTGAAATCTTACATGATTTCTTGACGGTCCCCAATTTGGGAATTTTCATTTTGCACCCTGTATCCGAGGCTTCCCTTTAGACGTAGTTTACGTCAAAAATACAAACTCAGCTATGTGTATAAAAATTGGCTGTAGGACAAAAGGTCGAAGGTCAAAAGGTCGAAGGACAAAAGGTCGAAGGTCAAAAGGTCGAAAGGACAAAAGGTCGCAACTATGTCCCGTTTTAAAAAGCTTGTAATGGGGTAGCAATTCAATGTTTTATCGACTAAAATAGCAGTTCTTGGCGAACTTTTTTTTCATCATAAAACAACTTACAATTCTGTATGTCTATACCATTTATTTTCCCTTTATTAGACCATGGCTCTTGAATTAGTGCCACGCCAAATTCCTCCTTTTTGAATCTCCTACTCATAACAGCCGAAGCTTCGTCAAGATATTCCTCTGAGAACTTTTCCGGATTTTCCTCCGGGAATTCCTCCGGATATTCCCAAGGAATTCGTCCAGATGTTTCTTCAGGATTTCATTCAGATATTCCTCCAGGAATTCCTCCAAATATGAAAGGTGTGTAATATTGCCAAAGCAGATTCGATGGATACTGGGAATTGACTGATATCCCATCGTTATTAGCTGGTTATAGAACAATTTCACGCAAGGGCAGCTATTGTATAATTGGTAATACGTCCGTGTACTTAATGGAATAGTGTGGGTTCAAGTCCCACCGACAGCCGAATCTTTTTTCGCTATATCTCATAAAAACACCTTAAAAAAATCATAAGGGTTGTGTACAAGACACGACCGCCCGACGTAAACTACGTAAAACAGTTTGGTGAAATGAATAATCTAGTGCCAGTGCAAGAATACATATTTGCAGCAGCTCTCTACAATACGCGCTCGTTATTCTGCTACGAACGGCAACGTAATTCTGCTACGACGTCGTACTTTGAACAAATTCGTTTCGCCTCAATCTTCCTATGGCCCTGAGAAGAATCGATTAATTCCCAATAATGCATATTTCGAATCACTAACGACCACACGACCCACGCCATTGGCTGGAATAACAAAACCAAATAAGAATCTTGAAAGAATTAAACTTGACTGCCACTGAAGCCATCCATGCGAATACATATTTGTAGCATCTCCCTCCGACGCGCGCTCGTGGTTCTGCTACGGACGCCAGGCAACTTTATGGCGTCTCCAAGCGGTTAATTTGTACTTTGAAAAAAATTCGCCTCGCCTCAATCATCCTTTGTATAGAATGAAGGTCCTGAGAAGAACCGATTTTTTCCAATATCTCATATGCATTTTGAATAAAATTTGCTCAGCAACTCCGCCGATGCTTAGAGAAGTCATAAAATCCCGATTAATCGATTAGTAACTAATCGATTACTTTCGATTCTAGTCGATTGTGGAATCGATTAATCGTTGGGAAGTAATCGATTCAAAATAATCGATTAATATATTTCAAATGAAATGCCACACGCGCCCGGGGAAAGTAGTTTTCTTATAATCAAAAAAGATGGATCATTGGTCCCGCCTCTTTGTTGATCGGTATGAGTGCAAATATTGTGTAACAGTAACATTCACCAAAGGGGCGTGGTTACAGGTTTAACTTTATTGATTACAAGAAAGCAGCTCTTCAGCGCGCGCGAGCCATTTCGTTCGAGATGTCGTGAAAAGCAGATCGTAGTCCCACCATCGGCTTCGACGGAGCTGCTACCGGAATTTTTATTCTCATCGATGGTGTGGTTCATGCGGTCATTCGCGCTCAGATTAAATTTTCTTGTCTGAAGTACTAACGATTGGCTACCATCAGAGAAAGTGGCTCTTAAGTCACAACTTGAGGCAAGATGAATTTTGTTCAAAGTGAAACTTAATTGCTTGGTGATGGCAGATTGTTTTCCATCGGTAGCAGAATCACAAGCGCGCGTTATAGAAAGACGCTGCCGAAAATTATTCGCATGGATAGCAGTAACAGTCAAGTGAAATTTCCTATCAAGATTATAATTCTAGTAGGTAGCCTGCTACTTGTTTAAGGTTTTATTTCCATCCATGCGAATACATATTTGCAGCTTCTCCTTCTGACGCGCGCTCGGACCGGCACTAACGCTATGATTCCGCTACCGATACCAAACAATTATGCTTTGTTCTATGAAAAAAGTTCGTCTTATATCAACTTTCTCAATCACTGAATCATTGTTCAAAATTAAGTCCACAGCACGAAGAGTGGTTAAGTGCTAGACAAACATCATAAAATTGAGCTCAGAATCACGCTAGAATATTTCATATTATTGAGCTCAGAATCACGCTAGAATATTTCACTGAAAAGTCGTCTAGTTCCTAGCGGTTGCACTATACACAAATTATTTCAACTTAACCTTCCTCCCAAACATAATGGTGGTTCTGAAAAGAACCGATTCATTCCCCCTCATGTGCCTCACCAACAACAACTACTGGACTGCGCGACAGCCATCCGATGATTCGGCTCTACGCACGCCGTTAATTGCCAGATCCAAAATGCTGCTTGTAACACGGATGTAAAGATGTACTGCTGTTGCCACGACCGCCACCACCATCGAACGAAAAATTTTCATCCGCACCACCACAGCCGTTGTCGCCTTGGTCTGCTTTCCATAAAATCCAGAATGAAAATGAAGTGCGCACGCGAAACACGGGGCTTTTTATACACAGGGAAAACGAAGCAGTGGATCAAAAGGCCCGTACCTTACTGTAATTTGATGTCCGTGTTGGGGATTTATGAACGGGATTGATTATTTCTGAATTTTTCACCCGGTTTGGAAAGAAATAACATTTTCAATAGTTTGCCGTTGATAATGAATAGTTTTAATACAATTAGCAAATTGGTGGAAAGTTTCCGAATCTATTAATAAGAAAATCTCGAAAATCAGTCGAAAGATAAAGTCGCTATTACCGTTTGAAATCTTACATGATTTCGTGACGGTCCCCAATTTGGAAATTTTCATTTTGGACCCTGTATCCGAGGCTTCCCTTTAGACGTAGTTTACGTCAAAAATACAAACTCAGCTATGTGTATAAAAATTGGCTGTAGGACAAAAGGTCGAAGGTCAAAAGGTCGAAAGGACAAAAGGTCGAAGGGTCAAAAAGTCGAAGGGACAAAAGGTTGAAACAGAAAAACTGCGTCAAAAGTTCGAAGAACAAAAGGTTGAAAGGGAGAAAGGCGGTTCGTTCTTATTTTTTTTTCCTTTATCTTATTTCTTGCTTTTTTTCTTCTTCTTCCTTTCATATTTCATTTTTCTTTTTTCTAACTTCTTTCTTTTTTTCCATTTTTCCTTCTTTTTTCTTCCTTTTTTCCACTTTCTTCCTTACGTCTTTCTTACGTCTTTCTTACATCTTTCTTACGTCTTTCTTCCTTCTTTTTCATGCTTTCTCTTTCTTTCTTCTTTTTTCCCTTTTCTTCTTGTTTCCTGTTTCTTTTCTTTGTTTCCTGTTTTTCTATCTTCTTTCTGTTTTCTTTCTTCCTTCTTTCTTCTTTCTTTCTTCCTTCTTTCTACCTTCTTTTTTTCTTACTTCTTGTTCCCTGTTTTTCTTTCTTTCTTCCGTCTTCCTTCCTTCTTTCTTCCATCTTTCCTCCTTTTTTCTTTTTTACTCTTTCTTTCTTTCTTCCTCCCTTCTTTCTTCTTCCTTCCTTCTCCCTTCCTTTTTTCCTTCTTTTTTCTTTAGTTCTTCCTTTTTTGTTCTTTATTTCCTCTATCTGTCTTTCTTCCTTCCCTGTTACTTGCTTCTTTTTTCTATCTTTGTTTTTGTTTCCTTGTGTCTTCTTTCTTTCTTTCTACCGTTTTTCCTCCTTCTTTCCTTTTTCCTCCCTTCTTTTTTCTTTCTTCCTGCGTCCTTCCTGCGTCCTTCCTTTTTCCTTCTTTTTTCTTATTTCTTACTTCTTTTTTCTTTATTTCCCCTATTTTTCTTTCTTCTCTCCCTGTTGCTTGCTTCTTCTTTCTATGTTTGTTTTTGTTTCCTTGTGTCTTCTCTTCTTCTTGTGTGATGTTTTCTTCATTGTGTACTATATGCTCCTTCTTCATTCATTCTTCGGCTTTCCTTCTAATTTCTTTCGTTTTTCCTTCTTCATTTCTTCCTTCTTTCTCCTTTTTTTCTTCCCACCTTCATTCTTCCGTATATATTTTCTTTCTTCTTTTTTTTCTTCCATCCTTTTTCCTTCATTCTTCCTTCTTTCTTCTTTTTTCCTTCCTGTTTCCGCTTTTCTTCATTTTTTCCTCTTTCTTTCTTCTTTATTTTTTCTTCTTCCTTCCTGTTTTTCTGCCTTCTTTCTTCTTTCTTCCTTCTTTGCCTTCTCTGATTCTCTCTTCCTTTTTCTTCTTTATTCTTTCTTTCTTCCTTCTTTTTTTCCTTCTTTTTTTCCTTTTTCCTTTCTTCTCTTTCTTTCTTCCTTCTTTCTTTTTGATATCTTCCTTTCTTCTGTTTTTTCCGTCTTTCTTCCTTTATAATTCCTCACTTCTTCCATTTTTCTTCTTTTTCCCTTCCTTGTGTCTTCTCTTCTTTTTTCTTCTTTCTTCCTTCTTTTTTCCTTAATTTTTTCTTTCTTCCATCTTCCTTCTTTACACCTTCTTCATTCTTTCTTTTTGGTTCATATTTGTACTTTTGTTCTTTTTTCATCCTTTCTTTTTCTTACTGTATATTTTTCCTTCCTCCTTTTTTCTATCTTTTCACTTGTCATTTTATCTTATTTCTTATTTCCCCCTTCCTTACTTCTCACATGTCACTTTTTCTTTCTCATTTCTTTCTTTATATTTCTCACTTCTCATTTCTCACTTCCCACTTCTCACTTCTCATTTATCTATGCTCATTACTCCCTTCTCACATCTTACTTTTCCCTACTCATTTCTTGTGTTTTTGTCTTTTCGACCTTTTGTCCTTTCGACCTTTCGTCCTTCGACCTTTTGTCCTTCGACCTTTTGACCTTCGACCTTTTGACCTTCGACCTTTTGACCTTCGACCTTTTGACCTTCGACCTTTTGATGCAGATTCATAAAAATTAAACATCTTTTCCAAAAAAGTACAAAATTTGTACGTTTTTGGAAAAGATGTTTAATTTTTATGAATCTGCATCAAAAGGTCGAAGGTCAAAAGGTTTACAGGTTACAAAAGGTACAAATTTTGTACTTTTTTGGAAAAGATGTTTAATTTTTATGAATCTGCATCAAAAGGTCGAAGGTCAAAAGGTCGAAGGTCAAAAGGTCTGATTTAATCAGACTTTCCTCAAATGTCATCAATCAAGAAAAATCGAATTGTATTTAACACTATGGGTCTCTGCGTCCTGAGACGAGACCTGCAAAGACGGCTTTCTTTTTCCTTGTTTTGACACTTGTTTTTCTTTTCATCACAGTTGATCATCAATCCTCAACTGTTTCCTTGAGTGTTTCACCTAAATCCCGGGTAGAATCTTCTGAGCACAATAAACGTGTTTGCAATTTACGAATTTGTAAACTTATTTTTATAAAAAATTTCCTATCGGAAATAAAACATGTATTTATAACTGTTCAATAATAATCTGTCCGGCTATTGTAGAATACTTTTCAAAGTGAAAAAGTACCCGTAAAATAAAATCATTCGGAATACTTTTCGAGGGATACCAATACTTTCACACAAAAAGGTGCTGGTTGCATCTGACAATTCGTGACAGCGCTTGCTGGTTGCAGATGAAGTTACATTTTTTCCTCTTTGCAAGTCCCGTCCCAGTCTGCGTCTTCTCTCAAAATTTCGTTTTTTTGTGAGCGATCCCATAGCCTTTACGCATACTTTGTATACGAGAAGGGCAAAACTTCATGGCGTACCAAGAACATCCCAAAGCCTTAGCACTTAATAAATTATACGACCATGATACCGAAAAGAATTTGGACGACCCTTTTACCGAAATGGTAAAAATACATCTTCAGACTAAAACTAAGATAAATTTCAAACTTTTTGACCCAAAAGATTGTAAACTTTTTTAACGTTCAAAATTCGCAATAGCGCTTTCTTTTGCTACGCTCTGATTCAGTTTACGCTGCCCCGTTTTGGGCGCGAAAAGAGATTTTGCAGTAACTATTGTGAAATATTAGAAGCTGGTATTCGAATTAGAATATATTGGACACGGTGTATCTATACATGAACAAATCCTTAAATTTTGCGAACAAGCCGGAGAGCAACATTTCAATGTCTATCGGAAAGTGGTCGCGCTTCTCACGAACTGATTGGAGCTGGCCGCAGCTCAAGAGGGGCCTTTTGAGCCATTCTGCCCTACATGTTATGTACTTCCAGTGACCTTGCAAGCACCGGTGGCGTTTCCGTTGCAACCGAAGAGAGTTCGGTGCTCACCGTTCGGTACTATGCACGTGGTTTGTGTTCGGAAACGAGCGACATACATGGTCCAAGAACGAACGATTTGAGTAGGGATGATTATAATGGATGCAAATCGACTAGGCCGACATCGCTTGAACAACGCCGGTCATGTTGGATGTAGGGTTACTGCTCCTGGAGTTTATAACATTTAGCCGTGTTAATAACAATCGAAAACCATTGGTACGCAAATTGATTTGCTTCTCATTTTCGTGATTGTTTTCACTAGTGAGCACGCAGGACAGCAATAACCAACGACACCGATTAAGCCCGAAATCGTTCCTTCTGCGAAGGTTTTTCATATAGGAACATATTTTTAATAATAGAACAACCACCCTAATATGCGCTGATCGCGAATGCAACAGATAGTTGTCGGCTTCCACCCCAAGAGAGGCTGTCATTAAAGTCTGGATATGAGAAACGCGGATGAAACACGTTTATTTAACAACACTGCAGCCAATCTTCTTTATTATAGAACAACACATGGAGAGGAGGAAATGGTTTGGTTTATCTTTCTAAAATCTTTCATTCCGTTAAATACCGTGCTCACATTACATAAGAATAGTATTTCATTATCTATCTTTGAGCATTATTGCAAACCAACGTGAAATGCATTCAAAATGTGGGGCACCCCCCAGGATTGTGTCTTTGGGTGAGAAAATCTATATCTCAAAATTTCAGCTCAATCGCTTGTTGCATAAGCTGGCTCATTTGATTTGAAGTTTGTATGGAGATTTTAGCCAAAATATATAGGAAAATACACCTCCGGCACTCATTCGTTCTGGAAATTGGTTCTGATTGCTCGATTGAGCTCAGAATTGCAAAAAGGGCAGTTGGTATGTAACAGAACAATTACACAGAACATTGTATGATGATTAAATGAACTTTTATATAGTTTTCGGCTGATTCGATTCGATCAACAAATCCACAAGAACACAATCCAGCATAACGGTAACACTGAAAAATTCTGTCGCCGATATGCCGTGTTTCTCGAATCCAGGCTGTAGTATAGACACTTTACTATAGCCTGTCGGAAACAATGAAAAGAGTTATTTGAATGTTAAGGACATAGTTGGAAGAGTACCATGATGGCAGTCAATATGGCACCGGACCTTCCACGGGTCAACCCCACACCTCCCGCACTCCTCTCCCATCAACATTCGAATGCATCGAACAGCACCGAACAAAAGTTTGATATTCAAATTACTAACCTGTTCACAGCATATTTATTCACTTCCCGTGATAATGAACATGTTTCTTCAAAGAGTCCAATGTAATTCGGCATGAATTTTAGCATAAATCAGCTGTTTCGTGCCAATTTAATAGCCGTTTGCGATTTGGTGGGCTTATCACTGCACCTCACTTCTTCTCAAGGGGCATTGAAAAAATCAAATTTTCACACACTTCTCCGCACATGAGCAGCCCGAAATGTTGATGGAATGCCAATTAAACATCACTTTTTGAAATCACTCACTTGTTTGAAGCAAAAACTTAATAAAAACTGCTATTTTTGACCGAAAAAAACCACTAAAAACGTATCGCGGAGCGAATGTAAACACCAGGACCGGCAGCAGCAAACTAATATGTAGGGTGGCTCAAAAATATTTTGCTCCGTCATGCTCAGTCGAATATGTTTCATATTCTGGATGTCTTCCGATTGTTTGGGCTGGTTTGAATAGGAGCTTACCGTGTACAGGTCGTATCAGGTTTGTATGAGAGTTGATATGGCGAGGTTGAATTTTACATTATTCTGATCGTGGCGCTTCGTCATTGGGCCCTGGCGAGGGGGGGGGACCATATGACTGGATGAAATATTCAAGAGCTTTAATTCCATAGAGACAATGCATATTGAATTGTCGTTCCGATAGTTGGGAGTCAATTCTAATCGAAGTTGCGAATCCTTAGCATGATAATTAGGCTTCTCAGAAGGCATCAGTGAAACGTGTAATTCAACAAAATAGCCAGAATTTGTCTGTGATATCTATCGCACCAGGAGCAGATACTACATACAAAAAGTGTGACATGACATGCGGGGTATAAAATGCTATTTTCGCGTTATGTAATCAAAGGATCTTTCCCAAGGTGCGATTTTCATTCAGCTATGTGGGTTCTTTTTCCGCCAGCGTTTGGAGGAGAGGAACTGTAGCCAGTGTAATGAAAGGTTTAGTTTCCCATACTAGCTTTCATACAAACTGGAGGAGGACACTCGGAGCATGGGACGGAATCGATTAAGCGTTTTGGAGCTGGGTCTTTTTTTGAATCACCCTACTAATATTCTTTGTTTTTTTATAAATACGAAACCAATACTACTACAGTACATGACAGTTTTTATTGTACCAACACTTTCAAATATTTGTTTTGGTACTCAACCCACCTTCACCTTAACCATTAAAGGCTCGTTTGGCGCTTCGCACAGAACGCTGCGATTGTTGTATTTCGAAGTTGATGGATTTGTATTCACCCGACTACAGTAAAACGACAATCAATTTTCGGCGGTACATATTTTCCCTATTTAGGCCTCTTGCTGTTATTGTCAAACTCAGTTTGCTTTCAGTAGTCGGTAAGTTCAGTAGTGGAAATGCATTGACTCTCTGAAACTTTGAGGATTATTAACTGTGCAAGAAAGAATATTCAACAGGTGCTCTAAACTGTGGGTAATATTGTGCGGACAACTTAGTTGAAAAAAAAAACGATTTCAACAGAAATTCACAAGAATTCTGTCATCAGAGTGCACATATATGGCAAAAATAGTGTGATCGTGCAGCATTCGTGTAGTGAAAATCATATCGAATTCATATCCATTCTTCGAGTAAAGGTGTATTTTGCAGAGTGGGGTAAGATTATGTTTTGCCTTTCTTGTACAACAAAGTTGTACAGGAAGTCGTGTAACGTTTTACATTGGTTTTTCTGTAATTTGAACATCTTTCTTGTAATTAGTCAAATAGATTTGCTCAAATTTAAACGAACTAAAATTCATTGAAAAATAAAATAATTTCAAATTCTGTTGTTTCGATTTGAAATTGTGTGTAGTGTTTCGTTTGCATTTATAAAATCCGTTCATTGCTATGCTACGTTTACGTTAAATGATATAAAACCTCATCTTATTATGACACGTATGTGAGCTGCAAAAAGGAGGCCAACAGGTGCCATGCCTTCGATAGCCATGCAATCAGTTGGCGCAATTTGATTTGAATATGCTTCAGAATATCAATAGTCGATTTTGATTTCTGAAAGTTGAAGTGTCAATCATATAAACTACTTGTTTATACACCACGATGTTAGACCATAAATACATTACTAGACCTCAGGGGCTTTCTCTAAAGGCATGCGATGGCCATACTGGTGTCCACCAGTTGGGTCGCAAGAGAAAACAGTTTCTTTGAGTTGTCGAATGGCTTAAGGGTTGGACCCAGAAGCGTCGAGCTCAAAAGTCAGAATTGGTCTGACCTTCTTTATTGAATTACTGATATTTATATGTTTACAATGATAGGAGGTAACTTGTTGCGTCGTGTGAGACAACGGGAGTGACAAATAAACCCAAAGTGCTCATCCTTGCGCCCTCAGCAATATCGGTTATTGCCGTAGTCAATTTGGCTTGGCTTTGTAATTTGATTCCTTCGAACTACATGCTATCGGCTCCGGACCTCACAAGCGGAGGTAGAGAAAGAGGCGATAGAGCAATGTAACTTGATGGTGAATGACTTCCATATGTGCCGTTTTAAATTGCATAGCATGCATCTCTATGCTCGATGATTGATTCGGTGCTAGGATGGCTTGGTATGTGATTGTTCTGTTTATGGTTATGGGGTTTATTAAAATAATGGTAATATGGTATGCTACAATCAGTTTCTGGAGTTTCGAAATTTCTTGACGCATCGTTCATTTCGAATACGAATACGGCTGGAGAGCAGAAGTGTGCGAAAAGCTACCCACGTTTAAATTTTGGGAAGTTTAGTTCTTTGATTCTGTGAATTTAATTTAGTCAACGAAAATTAAATAAAAAAAAGCCTAATTAATCCACCTAGCGGTGATGGTGCCTTTCTCGTGCAAATAAAAATTCAGGGGTTGTGTACAAGACACTACGTAAAACAGTTTTGTGCATAAAGGAATGCAGTGATCATCATGTATGAATATTTTAGGATCATTCATTGGATTACTTATGTCACTGGTATAGAACAACATTTACGCAACTTAAAACATAAAAATCGTTGAATACCGTCGTCGGGGGTGACAATGGGTCTGAAAGTGACAATGGGTCAGCGCCCTCACCGACCGTCTGGAGATCGGATAACAAAATCGTTCAAAAAGGTCTCTTATAATTAAGTTTTCTTGTCCTCATATGCATTGAATCTATTCTAAATGCAATCTATGTAGTTGAAACAGTGATCCCTTTCTCACCCTTAATTGATCCATTGTCTCCCCCGACGATGGTACGATAACTTAAAATTTTCAATTTAAAAACCCATGTGGTAATGATGCTTTTCGCGATTCCGACTGTTGGATTCGACTTAGTGTGGTTAATGCATCCAAAGATTAATAATTAATCTTTGGATGCATTAAATTAATTAAATTGCCTACATTTTCAAAGGAAAGAAAACGCCTTTGGGCAGACCCCTCTTTTTTCGTCCGCAACGTTTATTAATCGAAAGCGTTCCAACTACACAGATAGAAAAGTTGTTGAAATTCACACGAAAGTAATGTACCTAAATGGAATGCCAAAAAGAGTATAAATTTAATCGATATTGTCACCTGAATGTGTGCAATTTCTGTTGCATTTTGTAACTATTTCTCTCTTAACTTTTCAAAATGACCTAAGTTACATTTTTTCAAGAATTTATTTGAGTACTGCAAACAAAAGCTTTTGCATTGGTCCCTTGATTGCAATATTCAAATTAATTTATGGAAAAAAATTACTTAGTTCCTTTTGAAAAGTTAAACGAGATTTATACGATTTAAAAACCAAATTCACTAGAAATTACATACATTTTGGACGAATTTGTTGGAAAAAAATCAGAAGGGTTATATGCAAGATACGACCGCCCGACGTAAACTACGTAAAGCAGATCATAAGATAATAATTAATTTGCTTAGAGCTTAGAGTGATTGAAATTTTGACTTTTTCGCTTTCCTATACTTGAACGATAACATTTGCTGTTTGGATGAACCTCCTAAATTTTCAACTGAATTGGTTGTAATTTAACTGAGTACGTAGTGAGTAGTTTGTATGGAAATCGCCCCGTATATGTGAAAGATCGTTTCGTGAGGCAGCTCATTAACTATTTAGTAAGGGTATGCGATAACACAATTTTTCCTGACGAAACGAAACGAAACGAAATTAGAAAAGCTAATGTTGTTTCGAAACGAAACGAAACGAAATTCAGATTTACTTCCGAGACTTCGAAACGAAACGAAATCGAGGTCCATTTGATTCGAAATTTTACGGAACGAAACGAAATTTAATTTTTTTTTTCGCGGAATTTTTATTTTCTAATTTTTGTATATATTATATATGTACATAAGGCCGATACAAATATTTAATTTATTTTATGTCACCCCCCCCCCCCTTTAAATTTCCCAAAATATTGAGGGAACGAAAAAAAAATTTTTTTTTGAGTTTTTATACTTTTTTTTATATTTTGAACTTTATGCAATACTGTTTTTATCTTGATACGAAATATAATATTTATAGACCATAAATGTGTCCCCAATAGTATTTTAAATGAAAATACGTGCATTTATCTCTATCGACATAGATATTCTATATCCTATCCTTGCAGATTCCGTATAAGCTCCCTTACAATATATGGCCGACCCATTTCCATCCACGTTTTCGAACATCTATTGTTATCGGTATTTGATGTCTTTTATGGTGCGCGGCATACGACATCCAGCTGTAAGGCCGTTTGCATTAAAATTTTAGACATCATCTGCGTTATCTTGCCTAAACACAATACGTTTCACGATAAAGTAGTACATTCGAATGTTGGTGCGTGGATCAATCCGGTTGGGTATCCAAATATTTCGAAAACTCGCGAAGGTAGCCACAGACTTCATGACTCTTGGTTCTATGTTAATCGCAATTTCGCAATCTGATGATAGACTGTCAAGATATTGAAGTCCTCCGATTGTTCGGCTACTGCAAAGTTTGAGGAGCTTTTCCCGTTGACACTCAACCACCTAAGGGTATGCGATAACATACTTTTTCCTAACGAAACGAAACGAAACGAAATTTAAAATGTCTATGTTGATTCGGATCGAAACGAAACGAAATATGGATTTTCTTTCGAGACTTCGAAACGATACGAAATCAAGGTTCATTTAATTCGAAATTTTTCGAAACGAAACGAAATTTTAATTTTTTTTTCCGCGGAACTTTTGTTAAATTGGTTTTACATTATGTACACGCATTTCTGATTTCACTTTTTTGAAGTCAAATAACTGTTTTGCGACCAATAAAGTTATAATAACAGAAGAGGCAGTCTGTGATAAATCACCGCATTTTCGCCGCATATACCATTGACAATAAAGCAATACCCCAGAATTTGTGCCGATTTCAAAGGAATTCATAGTGGAGCGTGTGCTCCCGAATATGATCAATTTTATATCAGTTTTATATCAGCAAGTATAAAAATATAAAGCTATGTCCATTCAGAATCCGGAATAATAAAACATCTGTATCTAGGTAACGTATTTTTATACAAATAAGTTTAATACATCAAAGCAAAGGTAATTTATCGTACTTTAAGGAAAAAAATATAAATGCAAATAATTTCTAGTTTTCTAGCGACAATTCGCACTTTCTTCTTTATTCATCTCATCAAACGCTGCACACCTCCGGAGACAACTTTCTTGGCACATTCGTTCCACATTTTGGTCATCTGAGTCATGTTCCACTTTTCCTCGTGAGTCGTGCTGTTCATCCACTTTTCCTAAGCTTCCGCTTCATTATTGCCCAAAATGTCTCGATGGGCCGGAACTGCGACCAGTTGGATGGATTATGTTGTTATAGTTGAAACCTACATTATTATCGCGGTATATGGATGACTTCTCAGCTGTAGGGGCAACTCGCCAAATCTGGCCAAAACTTCACGGGACATTCATGGGCTTTCATGAAACTTAGTACGCGGTTTTTGAGACATTCTTCCTTGTACAGCTTAGAGTCCATCGTCTTATTCGTCACGAACACTTTGGTCTTTGCTCTGCAGCTGAATATTCCTCGCCAAATCATCAGTTTTTTTGGCAAATTTGTCTATAAAAGCAAACTCAATCTCGCAAGAACAACTCCTTGTGCCGTCGACATGCAGAATTTTTTGGCCAGGAAGCTGTCCTAAATCCATTTTGACGTAGGATCCACCGTCGATGAGCAGGACAACGGGGGAGTGCAGAATTTTTTCTCTCCTCGCGGGTTCCATCTGGAACAATTTTTGACTCGCTGCAGCGATGAAAATCAATATGGGTACCAATAATGAGGGTATGTATAATCGCTTCCAAGCATGATTCGATCTGAAATTGTTTTTAGGTGATCCATAATGATGACATTAATAGCTAGCTTTTTTTTATCTTTGTTACAATAATATGTTTTACAAAATTAAACTTTTGATTAGGTTCCAAACCCGATCAAGCAACAAAATTGTCAGCGTTGGAAAGATTGGAGTTTCCTCAAAAAGCTCCACGAAAAACATTTCACGCATCCTCACGCAATCGAGAGTTGTTTTTATTTGAATATAGTTAAGTTTTCTAAGAAAAGCCAGGCGAAAAAAATAAATAAATATGATTTTGAGCGACTAAGCTCATAAAATGGTTCGCTTTCAAAGAAGAGCTGGACTTTGATGAAAAGCATACGCATTTTTCGGATGTAAAAGGTTGTTAAGAAATAAAGCGGTTGAAGTGCAACGAATTTATCTGATCTGCTCCATTGATTGTAATATTAATATCAATACATTATCCAGGGTCTTTAACATTATCCGATGACAATTTTATATAATCGAAGTGAACAAACGAAGAACATTTTCGGAAAGCACACAAATCAGAATTAGATTAACGAATAAAAATTAACATAAAAATCATACTTATTGACAGAGTCAGAGTCAGAGACCACTCGTCGCAAGCACGCTGTAGTTCCCAAAGGCATCGTTCTTACGCCAAGTGGTGCTCTACCTAATAACAACAACTGACGCCGCCGGTGGTCATACTTCACTACCAGTTTAATACAAAGAGCACAAAAACAAAAAAAAATACGCTTTGCTGTTAATTGAATGCATTTACAACCGAAAAAATGATTGGCATAGTTTTGGCCACGCTTTTACACTGCGTACTCCTATGTGCGCTGCACGAAACACCATGAAATGTAACAGAAAGTGGGCGCCTAGGTAGACATATCGCTGTAAAATAATTCTTGTAGCGGTCACTCTCCGTGTCGCTGCAATGCAATAAATGATTCCGGATTCTAACTGGACAGTGCTTTATAGAAATTGTGGGATTTTTTATATACGGATTCAAATATCGTTTAAAACCTTAGTTCACTTAAGAATAATGTAATTATGCTGAAGCATACTTCATTTTGTCTTGTCAGCGTGATTTTTTAGTACTGAGCTAAGTCAAAATTAGAAAATGAATGCTTAGAAAGATCATGTGCACCTTTCTAAAATGCACAAAGATATGTATTTAGAATAGAAACTGAGCTATTGTCTTGTCAATCATAAGTAAAGAACTTAGGGAAGGGAACGCCCTCTGAGGCAAAACGCATTTTGGGTATTCCCTCATATTTACCGTACTTGGCATGACTGTAACGAAACTAGACCTAAAATTATATAGGTTAGGCGAAAAAAGTGTCAAAATAACAGAAAGGAAGGCTGGAAAAGCCGAAATTTTCCACATTTTGACGAAACATCTAACATTTCAGTGAGGCAAAACGCCCTAGGGCAACTAACCTACAATGTACTACGCGTCTCCACGCACTGTCCTTACCAAAATGCTGATTCGACGACGCGTTGTGCGTTGTTCCCTAATAGCTGCCAGCTAGAAGGCGTTTTGCCTCGAGTTTCCGGCAGCGAAATATCACCACTTTTTTGAAATGTGAATATTATCAATTTGATTGAAATTTTCTATATATTTTCGATGGCATCAGTTAGCTATATTGTTTAACTGTTGAATGAGGTAAAAATATGAAAATTGTTACAGCTAAGATATTAAAGGAGTCTTTGCTCAGGTAGGGCAATATCCTCCTTCCACTACTTGCTTCGGAGTTTCCAATTCATGGCCAATAACGATGCTGGCCAATAACGATAACGTTCTTACAGCCAATTTAGGATTAGGAGAGGAAAATTAGTTTAACACTCATTGTTATAAAAAAAACGAAAAATGCTCTGGTAATTCATGTATGCCCCTTGGTAAGCGACTAAATATTTATTGTAAACGAAGATATTTTGAAAACAAGAAGACGAAAACTGTGTTTCAAATCAATCCAATGCAAGATCAATGTACTTCGTTTAATAAGCTTCTACAATATGATAGATTCCACATTAAATAATTGTGTGCTCTTCAATACAGACATTAGTTTTATCACTTCACGTTCTCCCACACTAGCTGGCGTGATCAACATCAACACCCGAGCAGGAGAAATTGGCTCAATAATACTTAATTCTGTTATTGATACCAAAAACTGTTATGAACTAGCCCTGCATAAGAGGTAAAATACCAAGGAATAATACCAAAAACTAATATGCACAATACTTTAGCCATAAAAACTTAGTTATTAAATTGAATTTCAATACCAAATGCATAACCAATAATTATTCGTTTGGTATTGAAATACCTAAGCATGGTATGCCTCAAGTATTCTGCATATAAGTTTTTGGTATTATTTGTTGGTATTTTACCTCTTATGCAAGGCTAAATCATACCAATTTCCGTTATCGAGGTCGTCGCTCCTGCTCGGGCAAGGTCGATTGTACACTGGTTAAACAAATTTCTGCTACGCGAGCTAGATTTTTTTCACTTCGCGTCTCCCGGACTAGTTGCCGTCCCAGCAGCAACACGATCGATTCCGCATTCATATTGTACAAATATAAAAAAATATCACAAAATACAAATTTGAATCTTAGAAACGCTGAAGATGTTTAATAGACGAAAACTACATACGTATTTGTCGACTAAGAATGGGGTTATGTAATAAGCGTTAATAGAAAAAATTGTATAACTTAAAGTTTTGAAAACAACTTTACGGTTTTGTTGAGCGGCGCAGCCAAAATTTTGAAAATATAAAGTATGGTTTAAGTTTAAATTTGTTTCGAAATTCCGCGGAATTCCGTTAAATTTCGTTGGAAGCTATTTTTTTCTAGCGAAATTTTTGTAATTTTACGAAACGAAACGAAATCAAAAAATCAGATTTCGCCATGCTCAAATTCCGCGGAATTCCGCGGAATTTCGTTTCGAACCACCTGAAACGAAATTTTTCGAAATACCGCATATGCTTACAACCACCTGGTCCTGCGGGCGTTGAAGGTGGTCCCGCCACGAAGAAGCATACGGTTAGCTCATTAAGCACACACAAACGACCATCGCAGTACTAATATGGCGTTTCGTGTTCATTAGCCAAATCAGAGTCGTCTAGATGTTCCACAACAATAATCTGCCAAAGCAGCTCAAGGTATGGTACACGGTTAATCGCACCCACCAAGATCTTTTCGATTACGCTGAGAAGTAACAGTGCAGATTAAATGCATCCTTGCCTCACATTAGCGACTACCCAGATCAGGTCAGACAAAGCTCTGACCTTATTTGAAAACCCTTGCATCCATGGGCGCCAAACAGATTTTTATGATTCAGACAGACATCACAGACAGCATAGAGTCTCCTCCACCAACTTCCAATCGCTTTTAGATTTAGCGCCGTTAGATTTCCTGCTTCGGATGGCTGCTTTTTGAAGAACGCTGGCTGAGACTTGAAGAAGCTGTCCGAAGTGATCGAACCAACATTTCAGCTTTCCAAGCCATTGAGTTTATTGAGGCGATAATCTTCGGTTGTTGCAGCCATCTTTACTTCATCGGCCAGGATGTTCACCCACGCTAGCTTGTCCTATCTGCAGCAACGTCCGACTCCCACTTACAGAGATACATACCCTAGACGGAACTCGTACTTCACTCCTCTGATTCTTCCCGTTCCTCAGCCTTTGATTCTATACGCTTCTCAATCTCCAGTCCCCGGTTAACGATGATAGGAAAGCCGCAACAACCAGCGATAATCGCCTCCTCTACGATATTTCACGACGCCTGATTGGAACAAGGACAAATCCGTGGGTGCCACAAGACAAGACATGTCAGTCACTCACCGATCCAACTGATCAGCTGAAACATTGATTCGATCACTAAGACCACTTTTGACGACTTATCCTAATTCAGATATAGGGAAAGATTGACAATTCTCCGACGGCAGCAGACAAGATTCCGCCTGGATGATCATGTGAGAACCATACTGCCATGCTTTGCACCATCCTGGAGCAGGTGAATGAATTTCAAGAGTCCATTGGTACTGATTGACCACGAAATAGTCTTCGATCGTCTGAATCACGAAAAACTGAGGGGTGTCCCTAAAAGCAAGAGAGGTCTAGACAAAATCCAGAGTAGCACAATATAATCGCTAGAGTGAGGCAAGGCTGGATGTATTATATCTCTCTTGATATTGCCCATAGAATTTAACGAAATCATGGACCGCTCTTGCAGCCCACCATAGAGCAATCATACTACCTCGTCCCAGATGACGATACTGCAGTACTAACGCAACAGTGCACTGGAGTAAACTGAATTACCTGGTTGAACGTTCCCCTCATTAGCACCAACAACACCGAATCATTGGATGTGAACAACTCCAACTCCACGGTAGCCGGGAAAACAGTGGAGAAGGTCGAAAACCAAATCCAGTCAACGTTGGGTGGCAGTCTATTCAATGCACTAAACCCCGAATACTCAACTCTAACGTGGAATCTGTAATGTTATACGCCAGTAATACTTGGTATGCATTAGCAGATATCTCTTAGATTTGCTGATTCAACTGATTCAATCGATGTCAATGTTTTACAACTCGGACCTGGTGGTCTCACAACTGGATTCTGAATGTTGAGTCCCATCGACGATGCCATCGAAATCCGATATCAACAGCAACTCCACAATGTGAATGGACGTAGGCCTTCCATACACTACGTAAGAGCGGAGGCGAAATTTGCAAGCAAGCGCTGAAATCTGGCAGGACATCGCAGCAGGGGCAGATCCCCTGGTGAAGAAACCCTAACAGAGAAATAAATGAAGCCAATAGGAATCAGGGCCCAATTCAAGGATGGAGATTTTTTAACGTTGGCCCTATATCCCCCAAAAATTGCGCAGAACACGAGAGTGAGTGTGTGACGATTGGATCCCAGTTTATAAATACCACATGTATATGGGGCTGAGAGGGAAACCAATTTGCCATATAGCCTATGTATTATGTAACTCTGATTAGCTATTTTTACAAAGCAATAGAGATTTATTTTGAGACTGTTTGGAAGAATGTATTACTTTTCATAAATCAATTGGAACTGTAACTCTTTAAAAGCAAGGTTATTTTCAGTGTATCGTACCTTTGCTTGGAGTAAGGTAAACGAAAATCTGCAACCAGATACCTGAGAAGACATCTCAGATCGTGTGGGGGTCGGGAAGCGCCCAGGCTACAATTGCCGTCCATGAACCGAAATGATCTCCTTACGACTATACAGAAACTCCCGCAGCTCATCCGCGCATGTTTCTTGTATGGGTGAGTTTAGCGTCCATTGCATCTTCTACGGGTTTGTCCGAGGTCGCTATGAAGTAGCATGACATTCCAATAATTTTAAGATCGTGGGCATGCTGATATGGCGTGCTCCACCGATTCTACTTCAGACGTCACCTAAGTATTTATAGTCGTCCGGGAAGTCTGCAATTCCGAGCCTATGAAAGAACGTCATGAAACAGCCATGTTCAATCAACACATATGTGATTTCAGAAGTACATCTGACCATTGCCCCTATTGATTAAACCAGTTTGAGTTTCATACTTGCCTTAAACAAAAGCTTTTAATTCTACCAGTGCTTTGGTGTTATGGACTCAACAGTTTACTTAGAGAATTTTTCTAAAAAGAAAAACAAAAATTTCTACAAAAATAATTTCCAGTATATTTGCTTTCTTTGCTTCTTTGCTTTCTCTGGACATTATTTGCTATCATTTCCCATCAAAATTTCAAATTTTCAATGGAATAATTGCATTCTGGACTTTTTTTTGTTTCCTTGTTATTTTTTTTATCCCTCCCCCCTCGTACATTCCAAGAGCTGTCGGACATAAAATAAATTTAATATTTGTATCGGCCTAATGCAAAAACGAATAAAAAATTCCACGAAGAAAATTTATTTTGTTTAATATTTTAAAGCCAAATTTTCTTACAAAAATGCCATAGAGAGAATCTAGCTTAATTTTACAAACGGACATAATTAACAGATCAGTTTTGGACCTGTTTACCATTTTCAAAAGTATGCCCTCACCATAAACAACGAAAAAAATATTCATCGCTCAATATGTCCAACAGACCTAAGTAAAAATAAAAAGAGCCGATTTTTTAACTGCAAAGAACAGATTTCATATTTATTGGATCTGTTTGATTGGATCTATTTTGGAAAATATTACAGATTCAAAATGGTATCCCTCCATTGTAATACATCTTGAATAAAGTCTCCATGCAAATTTTCAACCAAGTTCATGAAGATTCATTTAATCTGTGAAACTTTCCAAAATGGTCTTTTCAACAGTTCTAAGCAGTTCTATTGGTTGCAGTAGAGAACTCGACTTTTAGTAAATGTTTACTGAGGTCCGTTGGGAATATTAGGCGAGCATTTTTTTATTTATGGCGAGGAACATTTTTCATCCATCACTTTTCTCTTGGAAGATAAACAAAAATCGTTACTGCTAGATGTAAACCTTTTTTCGTTTCATCACTTCACCTCTTACTCACTTTGTGTGAGAACAATTAGAAAAATTCTATGGTACGCTGTGGTGGGAGTCGAGCCTTAAAAATAATAGCCGCTTACTCTAGCAACACCATCATGTTATCTGCATGTAGGCATTAGGTTACAGTGGCCAAATGTCCCGGATCATGTGGGACAGTCCCGGGTTCAGCCTGCTTGCCTCGCATTGCCATTTGAAATGCAATATAAAGAAATCTGTAACAGATTTGAATAATTAAGAGAAAATAGAGAACTTGAGCCTACTGAAGTTGAGGGTCTTGAGGATCTATTGAAGTTATAGAATCAAGGTAATTTTGAGTATCTAAACAACTCAAATCCCGAACACTGGCGTTTGAGCGCCCTAAAACAAAAGTTTTCATCGTTTTTTTGTACTGAGGATCAAGATTACAGAAGAATTCAAGCTCCTATTGAGAGAATTACATAAATAAAGAAAAAATGGCCATTTAAAAGCGAGTGTTCGGAATTTGAGTCAAAACGGTACGTGTTTGCTGAAAGATAGGACATGATGTGACAATTAAATCGAGACATCCTTCAATCGGTAGCTCTGGCAAGGTGGTGGCCAGTGTAACCAAATTAATTTGGTACGTAATCATGCAAACAATGTGTTTCAAAACTCAATGTGTATCTTGCTTCGTATCCATTATTTATTGTAGAGAAGCGAAAGATTCAAACACAAAAGATTTCACTTAAAAATATGACTGTTAGATAAAAAATTACAAAAAATTAATATAATACTTGAAATCAACAGTTATAAATCTTTGAGAATAATGTATAGGCCTTTTATGCCAACACACTCAAACGCAGACATTTACGTTTATTGCTAAATATTAACTTTTAAAACCAGCAGCACGTCCAAACTAACAACAACGATTGTAACAGAAAATTGATACAACTTTGAAGCATTTGAATAATCTGGATCTGCAGGATCTATAAAATGTAAGAAAATTCTAGATATCCACACGCAAAAAAAGGGTTCCCGAACTCCGAACCAGCATAAATACAGTGTGATTTAAGTCATGGATTCAAGAGCTTCAGTCCCGAAAGCGTGACTTAAAATACATCGTGAACTCGTTAGTTCACGAGTATGAACGCTTTTTTTTGCATGCATGATATACGGAATCAAAAATATCTGATGGTAAAAGTTTAGGTCATGCCAATGATCTCAATCGGAAGGATCTTAATCAGTTCCAGAATCTGAAATAAATGAGATACCAGAGAATGCCCCAAATCTAGAGCATTCTTGAATCTGCAAAGATCTAAAAATCTTCTTAATCAGGAAAACTTCTGAAACATCACCATCTTCATTTCACTGTTTTCAAACAATGGTTGTTCAAATTGAATACGTTCAAAAGACAACGGAAAACAAACAATACTCAGTAGATCAGTGACGAATATTTTGCTTACCGAAAAGTTTTCACAACTAGAGCACAGATCGAAAAATCGCCTCATAATACAATACATTTCCCCAAAACTAACACTATGTATAAAAATACAGAAATGTTATATTAAACTTGATCTCGGCTCCGTAACGCTTCACGTCAATTGAGCCTCCAAGATTTTTACTTTTTATTTACACAACTCAGTCAACTTAAATAAAAATAGAGCTTACCAACACGATGAGATATACAAATTATGTTTACGTCACTGAACAATATTATATAAATCAATGCATTACGCAATGCAATGATATAAATTACGATTTAAACTTGAACACTTTCAACAAAACATTGAAGAAATTTTCAAGTGAAAACCTGAATGCGTTTCAGTTGAAGATACAGAATTGTATTACGTAGCGAGATTTAGTGAGAAATTTATAGGAATAAAAATTTGAGTAGAGTTTCAATGATTTATTCAGCGGCGCAGCCGAAATTTTCCATGATTTGACAACTTGAATTATTGAATAATTCATTTCGAAATTCCGCGAAATTTCGTTTAATTTCGTTAAAAGTATGATTTTTCTGTCGAAATTTTTCAAATTTTACGATACGAAACGAAATCAGAATATCAGATTTCGCCATACTCAAATTCCGCGAAATTCCGCGGAATTTCGTTTCGAATACCCTAAAACGTAATTTTTCGAAATACCGCATATGCTTAATGTTTACATTAAACAAATAAATATAAATATCGATTTAATTTAGAGCATGTGATCGCTTCAGGACAATGCGCTTTCTTGATGTTTTCACCAGTGGTGGAAATTTGCTAATCTTACTCTCAAAACAAGAAGTAGGCAATGCAAAAGACTCGCGAACATGTTTTTGCCTTTTTCTTGCCTACTGCTCGCAGAGAAAACAAAATACGAACCCCGAAAAATGTTCGTGAAGCTTCGCGAGTCATTCGAGGTTAATTTGCTAAAAGTCATAAAACAACCTCGGAAATTATTTCTCACTGATGTTCGAGCAAGAACACAATTGTTTATTGTTATTGTGTTTATGTCAAGTCAAACAAGTAATCACAAAAACTCGCGACAACAAAATACAGCCCGGCTTTTTGTTCTTGCTCTGTCCGTACTCGCGAACAAAGCAAGCGCCAGAAAAATGCAGGCAGCAGGTTCGCGTGTATGGAATTTTTTTCTTACTCGTGGAGCGAGTATTTCCACCACTGGTTTTCACGCATTTATCTTCAAGATCGAAGAAGCTTATTTGGATTTAAGCCTTTCTCGTATAGTAATCCATGGTAAATTTGATCACCGGAATAACATTGATCAGTTTTACCATTTTCATGAAATGAATAAAATAATTCCTGTTATCACATTTATTTATTCTGAGGTGAATGATATAATCTTCGGATGAATTTGCATTTATTTTGCACGAAAATTTGGAAAATAAAATCAACATTAATTTTTGAACTCACAGCAAGCTGCCAAAAAAGCACTCAAAAAAAGTATAGTAACAAAAAAATAAGCTGGTACTTATAGTTATGTGTAAGGGTATGCGATAACAAACTTTTTCATAACGAAACGAAACGAAACGAAATTTGAAATGTCTATGTTGATTCATCGAAACGATACGAAATCAAGGTCCATTTAATTCGAATTTTCACGAAACGAAACGAAATTTAATTTTTTTTCCGCGGAATTTTTATTGAATTGGTTTTTTATACAATACGCAAGTCTGATATAGGAAAAGACAGGAACACCGTCTTCGACCATAGGTCGTACAGACTGAACACTTAACACCTAGCATGAGACAACGGACACATAACACCCAGTGGACCAGTGGAGAATTTTTCGATTACGAAAAGTTTCCTCCTTACCGGGGCGGGAATCGAACTCACACTTCCTAGCACATGCGTTTAGACGATGGACGTCGCTAACCGCACGGCCACGAAGCCCACACATATATGATATCATTTTTGCCTTTCTCGTACAACTAAGTTGTACTGAAAGGCTATCATTTCACTCAAATTTGAAACTTTTGAGTCCCGGAGACCCATAGTGCTGTATACCATTCGACTCAGCTCGATGAGCTGAACAAATGTCTTTTTTTTCTTCTTCCTAAACAATGGAGGGGGAATCTGCTCAACAGACATCCTGGGTTGACCAGGAAGTGCGGGGTTAGGGATCACCGAGGGAGGCAGAACTACATTCCCGACCCGCTAAACCGTTTCCATTGCCGCCAAGCCCATAGTCCCTTCGGTACAACCAGAAAGTAATGCTTCAAAGGGGGGCCAGTGCATGACGCACCCTCGAGGTTAGCTGCGTGTCCTTGCAGCACCGAACATCGTAACTCGCTTTTTTAGAAGAACACCATGGTATCGTGCCAGCGCGTTGCCGGCTTTCCAGGTGGCCTTACCACGCCCTATGTCCTCGGAAGGTGGGAAGGGTCGACTTCGCGCCTGCTTCCCTCTGCACGACTGGTATCAAGAATGATGATGCCGCGTGCACCCCAAATTGACCTTTCTGCGATAGGGCCTATTCGCCAGCACACAGAGGGACTTGCCGACGCGAGGCCTACGCCTGCCCCAGCCTTGACGAGGACCCCTTTCCGTCCTCGGGCTCGGAACCCGCCCGGTTGACTGACGCCGCGAAAGCGACGATACCATGTTGTTCTTCGCGCGGCCACTTGTTCGATAAAAGGATCGAGTTCGACCACAGAGCATGACCACCGGTATGACCCATGAAGCCGACTCCGATCCCTTGGACCACCTCTTATTTGCGCCTGAACTAGCAATCCTTGAGTCCACGCGCCACCTTCTGTGTAGCTCTGAGACGATTTGGGCGATAGCCGATAAAACGGCGTTCCAGCCAACTTCATCTTTACACATCCTCCGAACTAGGTTGTCCGGGGTAGTGTCCAGACCACATGTGGCAAGCATGTGGTCACGCATTGCGCGAAAACGTGAGCACACGAACAACACGTGTTCCGCCGTTTCCTCTAAACCTGCGCACACCAAACACTCCAGGCGAGGCCGAGCAAGCCAGCTGCGTTACCTGCACTTTGATTTTGCAGCACGCTTAAACGCCGGGCACATCAGAACCCCCATGGTGTGCTTGCTGTTCACAGCTTTGCTGGAACAAATCAAACAATTGGGAGGGTTCGTGCAGCATTGTGCCTTATGTCCCTCTAATCCGCAGCGTCGGCAGAGATTGCTTCTGTCAGGGCCTTTGCAGTCCCATTGCTTGTGCCCCGGTTCCAGGCACTTGAAGCAAACTTCGGGTTGCTCGTATATGCGCACAGGGCATACCGACCATCCCACCTTGACGCTCCCTAACTTGACTACCTTGGAGGCGTCCGCTGCAGATAGCCGAACCAATGCTACCTGCGTCCCTGCCGGACCTTTCCGTAGCCGAACGGCTGCGGTGGTCGTCTCCACTTCACACTGTCGCCGCAGTGCCGTGACGAGCTCTTCGACTTCAGTGATCTCGTCCAGGTCTTTAACCCTTAGATTCACCTCCGTCGTGAGTGCCCTCACCTTGACCGTCTCGCCTAGGACCTCGCCTAGGAGCGCTGCTAATGTTAATGACGACGACCACGCGATCCACACCATCGCCGGGAATAAAATTTCCGGTAGGAGCTCCGCCGATGCCGAAGGTGGTACCACGGTCTGCTCTCCGCGACATCTCAAACGAAATGGCTCGCGCGCGCGAGAGAGCTGCTTTCTTGTAATCAATAAAGTTGAACCTGTAGCCACGCCCCTTTGGTGAGTGTTTGACGGTTACACAATATTTTCAGCCATACCGGACAACAAAGAGGAGGGACTAATGAGCCATCTTTATTGATGATAAGAAAGCTGCTCTCCCCCGCGCACGTGGCATTTCATTAGAAATGTTGCGGGCGGCGGTCCCAGTGTTGCTGAACGAATCAATCGGTTTTTCTCAGGGTCACCATCCTATGCAAAGGAAGAGGTGAGGCGAATATTGTTCAAAGAGCAAATTAACCACTTGGCGACGCCATAATGTTGCCGTCCGTAGCAGAATCACGAGTGCGCCCCGGGAGGAGATGCTACAAATATGAATTCGTATGGATGGCATCAGTGGCAGCCAGGTGGAATTTTCTCAAGATCTTTTTTGATTTTGTTGCAGCTTGTGATTGGGAAAACGGATTATTAACAATCAATCGAAAGATGGAGATGGAGACAGTTCAATCGAAATGATGCCGTCAGTAGCGAAATCACGAGTGCGCTTTGACGCGTGGTCTTTGCAAAAACATGTTAGCGTCTTCAGTGATTTGACGGTGATTATCCTCATTTCTAAAGTTTTATTGGTTAAATACAGTAAAAAGTGCAATTAAACCTGATAAATTGTAATTTAGAAATACCCAAGATTAGTTAAGCTCATTTAGAATATTTTTCGAACATTCGAAAAAGAACAATGAATTGAATTTAAACAAACAAAACTAAACTACTCATATTATACAAAACTCGAGAATTCAATAAATTTGTTTTAATTACATAAATATATTAGTTCCTTTTAGAATGTAAATTTTATAAGAAATCCAAAGAGTAATTTTGTAATACTCATGGATAATGGCACTAGATTCTTCATTTCACCAAACTGTTTCACGTAGTTTACGTCGGGCGGTCGTGTCTTGTACACAACCCTTATGATTTTTTACACCTGTCTTGCTACACTAACTTCAATTCAATTGTTTCTTTTCCTGAGAAAGCCATAGAAATTAGCAGAAACAAAAATTGAAGGGAACATTCAAAAAGGTGAGAATTTGGATTAAGATGTAAAAAATTTAGCTGAAGAGTCAAATAAGCTCTACTAACAATTTTTAATATTTACAGCTTGAAGCACGTGAAAAATATGATTATGCTGAATAAAGTCTTTACTCATGTAACAGGAACTTAGTCACATTTGAACAATATTTGAACATTTGATGCAATAGTATCCGGTACTAGGAGACATTTTTCTGAACCGTGAAATTTTTCTCCAAAATTCATCGTCGTAAAACGTGTTCAAATGATCAAATATAGCTTGTATGAATCATCAATGGCCATTTATTATGTATAAGGTTTAAAAGGAAACATAATCCGGATAGTTAGAGTTTTTTTTTTGTCAAATGGCTTATGTGTCCGGCACTGGAGGATCTCCCCCTAAATATAATCAACCCGGAGTCATCGAAGAATATTTCCTAATCTGTAAGACGGTTGTTGTTGCGAACCGATCAATTTCCCACGATTTAGTATTTCCTTAAAAAAACGAACAGTGGGTAATGTCTGTGACATAACCGCTAAGTGGACGTAGGACTTGACTTGACCATGCCTTTAAGATACATAATATGTCCAAATTTCTCACATCAACTATTTTGGATAAATAATCGGCGTTGCATACCATTCCTTGGCAAAATCTTCTCATCAAACCGACACAGAAATCAAATCTACCTCGAACAAAAATCATCAAAAAAATTCAGGAAGTATCTGTCCGGTCACGAAATATTAGCCTCGATAGTGGCAACCTTCCCACTGAAGGACTGCCTGAAATAAACCAAAAGTTGGTTCAGTAGGGGATTTAGACTGTATCTAATAATATCTAGTAATTATTATTCCTTCATGCGAGTTGCGTCGTACTTTGGACAGCTAGGAATCTGCAAAAAAAACCGAAGAAAGTATCCCAGAACACATCCACTGCAGCAGTGAAGAAGATTCCGAGCTTTTCTGCTGGCATCCATAGACGTAAGCGAGAAGCTGCCGTCTAACCCCCTGAAGGTTTTGAGAGAAAACGCGTGTGTAAGTTAGCTGAAACGAACTGCACCAGCTGGTGCAGCCCTGTAAGTTGCATTAATTTGACTTCTATGCTGGCTTGAGGTCTCCAGTTGACCTTGCGAACAAAGGTCCAGAAACCGGAGATGGCGAGTTCGATTCTCGATCCATTCTCGACACCCCGAGCATAGTGTATCCATTGTATTTGTCACACAAGATACATACTCAATACTCATGCAATATCGGGCATATAAAGCTTTCAATTAATAACTAAAACAATGCTAATAGATTACTTTAAAAAGCAGGCCAAGTTCCAGTTGGAATGTAGTGCTATGGAAGAAGAAGCTTGCGATACACTTACGAGATTGACTGATTCACCGAAACCTAAACTGCTAAATATTATTATTATTGCTAAACTGTTAGCAAGTTTGCAATACTAAATATTATCATACCTAAATATTGTAACACACTGGAGTCAGTTTTTACGCGGAGGATGTGGGCCGCGTGAATTAAAACAACGTAAAAAACCGCGTAAATCCCAAAATGTGTCTGAATGAGCCATGGAAATCCCGAAATTCTAGTGAAAACAAAATCGCATAAAAAGCGAATCGTGTACAAAAGCCGCGTGAAAGATGACTTCAGTGTACGCTGTGGAGTGAAGCGTTGACTCTTTCTTGATCGAATGGTCCAAAAAAATTGAAAATCCATCGAGAAACGGCTGAGATATTAACGATCAAAGTCTATCATATTTTCGTGACGTTTTTTGATTTTTCGAAAACGTAAAGTGTACCCCAATATAGAAAAGACAGACGTAGTTCTACGTCAAAAAATGAAATTCCGCATAAATTTACGGGGAACCTTTTGCAAGAATGAAGAAATTTCCACAGATGTTCTCGGAGAAACACCCGCAGACAATTTTGGAGCGACTTCTTCAGAAATTCCAAGAAGGACCATCTAGATGAGTTGTTATATCAACTGCTTTTTCCTTAATCCTATTTTCGATTTTGTACAAACGTTTGTAACGTTGAAGTTAAAACATATACTTAAAATCAGTAATATTATAAAAACGAACTCGAAAAAAGACGTTCAATAAATTGTTGTAATGTTCAGCGTAATATTTAACATTGATATTTAACGTGTATTTGCTTAGAATTTAGTTTTGGGTCGCGCGGATTTGGCGCAGAATGGATTTTCAGTGGTAATAGTGGTAATAGAGTATACTTGCTGAAACACAAAATCACGTTAACCAAGAATATTCAAAAAGCTTTATACAAACGTTTGAAAGTTACACAAAATTCAGTAGCTATTTACCTATTCACATCAACAAATAAATCAAATTTTAAATTGAAATATTTAGACTCAAAACAGTGACAATTTTTGGAATTCTAATGGAAAAATTTTCGTTGAAATCTTAGAATAAGAAACGCATTTTCTTTTGTCGTGAGCGAGGAAGACAGAATTTTGTAACAATTCATCGCCATGAACGCGAATTAATAAAATTGTCACGCAAACGCTCTCTAATTAGTTGATTGTACTACATTTTCAAAATGATTCAATTGCGAAAAACTCTTTAGTAAGTATATTAGTGGTTCTGAAAAGATCCATTCACAATGTTAGATGTAAATTTCCTCTTGAGCGGTTCAACTGGGAGTTTATGAATGTTTAAAACATTATGAATCGATGCCTGCAGGAATACCAAACGCTTAACCGCTGCTGCCATCGGCCGAGAAAACTTGATCAGTAGTGTTGTCGTCGACACTCTATCGTCACACACCGCCGTGCCGCGCTTACTGTTGGCTTCTCGACAATGCCGGGCTGAAAATGCCGATGATGGTGACCTGAGAATGCTGACGATTCTGCCTTGCTCATAAAAAGGCTTAGGTTTGCGAATGCGTGGCTGAGACGATGATGCAACCGTTCACAAATTCCGACGATGCGCTGCTGTTATTGCTTTGCCTGTTTCGTTCAGATTGAGAGGAAAAATTCGCGCTGCGCTATTTTATGCCTTCTTAGCAGACCTAGCGTGAGCTCATTCGTTGACGTCTGCACCAATCAGAACGTGGTAATGGAATGATGCAAGAATGATGCGGTACCCATATTTATAGGTTTTCGTGAATTCAATGTTTTGCTTTGAAAACAGTTTTAGGCCTATTGAAACAAGTTTTCGGATATTATCAAGCATTAATATGAAAGGCATACTTGAAAGCTGTCGATTGAGGGGTCTACTACAGAAATCTGTTCACTAGGGTAAAAGCTATTAACGTTTGAAATCTTTCAACACAGCGTAACGCGGCCGATTTAGAAATTTTGAAATGACACCCGGTATAGTAAAGAGAGACGTAAGTCCTACGTCAAAACAAGCAATGGGTAATGTTTTCAACATAACCGCGAGTAGACGAAGGACTTGTATAAACGTAACGTATTTACATTTAACTTTTAACTTTTGGATTTATAGAGTTTGATTATAGGTATTGATATTGGAAAGACATCTTCCATGCTGTGTAGAATTATTAGCAATTTGTGTATTCAAAACTTCTGGAAATAAAACTAATAATTAAATACATAATAAGAATTGCTTTGTTTCTAACTATTAAGCCCTTATTTACTCAAGCAAGTGTAGGGCATTTATAGATCTCTTATTGATGATAGTATTTGGAGTTAAACAATTCTATTTATAAAATTTTCAGACTTGGGCAAAATGTGCTATTTTGGGGGAACTGTCCCGTTTTCCAAACAAAGAAATGCAGCACCAATTTCGTCGCTTCTTTTTGCTACCATACAAGTCAAGGAGCAGTGACCCTACTATAATAGAGGAGATACTGCTAATACATCAACGAAAAATTATATAATGTTTTGATTCCAAACTCCATGTCTACGTCAAGTTTAATGATACAATTTCTCAGAAAATAAAAAACAAAGTATAAGATAAAGTTTATTTAAATATTCTTCGGGAAATTATTTTTTGCGGACTTTTTTGACGTAAACTACGTCTATGGGGAAGACTCGGATACAGGGTGACAAATGAAAATTTCCAAATGCGAGACCGTCACGAAATCATGTAAGATTTCAAACGTTAATAGCTCTTTTATTTTTCAATGGATTTTCGAGATTTTATTATCAATCGAATCGAAAACTCTCCAGCAATTTTTTAAGTCCATTGGAACTATTGATTATCAATGTAAAAACATTGAAAATTCCAATTCTTTACCAACCCAGTAAAATTTCAGTTTCGTTACGACCGCCGTCTGGTGCCGTTGGTTCTTGCGCTCTACTTTTGTGCGGTGATTCGCACAAAAAGTTCAACAATAGAACCAGAGCAATGACCGCGGTCGAAGCAAAAAAGTAGTGTTTATGAAAAAGTGCTACAGATTAAGGGTATGCGATAACACACTGTTTCCTAGCGAAACGAAACGAAACGAAATTTAAATGTCTATGTTGATTCGGATCGAAACGAAACGAAATATGGATTTTCTTTCGAGACTTCGAAACGATACGAAATCAAGGTTCATTTATTACGAAATTTTTCGAAACGAAACGAAATTTTAATTTTTTTTTCCGCGGAATTTTTGTTAAATTGGTTTTACATTATGTACGCAATTCTGATTTCACTTTCACTTTCACAAGTCAAATAACTGTTTTGCGACCAAAAGAGTTATAATAACAGAAGAGATAGTCTGTGATGAATCGCCACATTCTCGCCGCATGTGATAAATCGGCGATATGGCAATACCACAGCATTTGTGCCGCTTTCAAAGGAATTCATCGTGGAGCGTGTGCTCCCGAATCTGATAAATTTTTTATCAATAAGTATATAAATATATAGAAATTGTGGGATTTTTCATATACGGATTCAAATTTCGTTTAAAACCTTAGTTCACTTAAGAATTATGTAATTATGCTGAAGCATACTACATATTGTCTTGTCAGCATGGTTTTATACCTAGTATTGAGCTAAGCCAAAATTAGAAAATGAATGCTTAGATTTGATTTTTTATTTAGTGGGATACTCAATTATGTATCCACATCTCCCAAGCGTATAGGCAGATAGAGAATTGATATTACTAGACCAACATTTGAAAAGGGCGTAACAGCCAAAACTTATTCCTTCTTATTCGTCCACATATATTTAACCCTCTAAGACCCGGGACGAACGGATTTTTTTCAAATGGCTCGCATTCAGCACCTGATCGTCGGAATTCCTCGCGGTTTCGTTTGTGCTCAATGGGAATAGCTATATTTTTGCTCTGATACATTTTCAAATAGAAATTTTTGTTCAGGTCTGAGTTATTGCTAAAAATAAGTGTGCGCGGGGGTGTTTTTCCTATAATTCAAACATCTCTTCAATATTCTGGACGTGTTCATGCCCAAAATTTATCAAATCACCCATCAAACCAACCCAAAAAGATATTTGAAAAGATTTTTAGTCGATTCCGATGTTTTCACCATTTGAGTAGGGCAGGATTGATTGAATTCAGGGCCGCATTCAGGGGTTACAATGGTAGAGTATGGGCTACAAATTCAATTACAATGAAATTTGCATGAGGTAATGAACATGCGGCTGCACAAATTTTACAAATCAGGAGTTTTAAATATTTAATTTTCAATTGAAATTGACCTTCTGAAATTCTTATCAGGGCCAGATTTAGGGATCAAAATGGGGGTGACCAGGGGACATATCACCAATTGCAATGAAACTGGGCATGCGACTGCTCAAACTTCATGAAAACACATCAGGAGCTCAAAGACCTCTGTTTGAATTTGAAATTGACCTTCTGAAATTTTGACCAGGGCCGGGTTCAGGGGTCCAAATGGGGAGAGCAAGGGCCATATCACCAAAAGCAATGAAACTGGGCATGCGACTGCTCAAACATCATGGAAACACATCAGCAGCTCAAAGAAATCTGTTTCAAATGGAAATTGATCTTCTGAAATTTCAACCAGGGCCGGATTTAGGAGTGAAAATGGGGAGTGCAGGGGCCATATCACAAATTGTAATGAAACAGGGCATGCGACTGCTCAAACTTCATGAAAATACATCAGGAGCTCAAAGAATTCTGCTCGAACTTCAAATTGTCTTTCCGAAATTTTGACCAGGGCCGGATTCAGGGGTCAAAATGGGGAGAGTAAGGGCCATATCACCAATAGCAATGAAACTGGGCAGTGGGAATGCGACTGCACAAACTTCATGAAAACACATCAGGATCTCAAAGAACTCTGTTTGAATTTCAAATTGACCTTCTGAAATTTCAACCAGGGCCGGATTCAGGGGTGAAAATATGGAGAGCAGGCCATATCACCAATAGCAATAAAACTGGACATGCGACTGCTCAAACATCATGAAAACACATCAGGAGCTCGAAGTATTCTGTTTAAACTTGAAACTGCTCTTATACAAATTTCAGGAATTTCTCCGGAAAATCCTACAGGAATTCCTAAAGAAGTTCCTCCAGGAATAACTCCAAAAGTTCCTCCAGGAATTCCTCCGGCAGTTCCTCCAGTAATTCCTCCGGAAGTTCCTCCAGGAATTCCTCCGAAAGTTCCTCCAGGAATTCTTGCGGAAGTTCCTCCAGGAATTCCTGCGAAAGTTCCTCCAGAAATTCCTGCGGAAGTTCCTCCAGAAATTCCTGCGGAAGTTCCTCCAGGAATTCCTCCGGAAGTTCCTTCAGGAATTCCTCCGGAAGTTCTTTCAGGAGATCCTCCGGAAAATCCTCCAAGAATTTCTGCCATAGTTCCTCCGGGAATTCCTCCGGAAGATCCTTCAGGAACTCCTTCGGAAATTCTTCCAGGAATTCATTCGGAAATTCCTCCATGAATTCATTCGGAAGTTCCTCCAGGAAATCCTATAGATGTTCCTCCAGGAAATCATCCGGAAGTTCATCCATGAATTCCTCCGGAAGTTCCTTCATGAATTCCTCGGGAAGTTCTGCCATGAGTTCCTCCAGAAGTTCCTCCAGGAATTCATCCGGATGTTCCTGCAAGAATTTCTCTCGAAGTTCATCCAGGAATTTCTCCGAAAGTTCATTCAGGAATTTTTCTGGAAATTCCTCCAGGACTTCCTCCGGAAGTTCCTCCAGCAATTCCTCCGGAGGTTCCTTCAGAAATTTCTCCGGAAGTTCCTCCAGGAATTCCTCCGAAAGTTTCTCTAGGAATTCCTTTGGAAGTTCTTCTAGGAATTTCTCCGGAAGTTCCTCCAAAAATTCCTCAGGAAATTCCTCCAGGAATTCCTCCGGAAGTTCATCCATGAATTCCTTCGGAAGTTCCTCCATGAATTCCTTCGGAAGTTCCTCCAGGAATTCCTCCAGAAGATCCTCCAGGAATTCCTCCGGAAATTGCTCCAGGAATTCTTCCGGAAGGAATTCCTGGAGGAACTTCCGGAGGAATTCCTGGAGGAACTTCCGGAGGGATTCCTGGAGGAACTTCCGGAGGAATTCCTGGAGGAACTTCCGGAGGAATTCCTGGAGGAACTTCCGGAGGAATTCCTGGAGGAACTTCCGGAGGAATTCCTGGAGGAACTTCCGGAGGAATTCCTGGAGGAACTTCCGAGGAATTCCTGGAGGAACTTCCGGAGGAATTCCTGGAGGAACTTCCGAGGAATTCCTGGAGGAACTTCCGGAGGAATTCCTGGAGGAACTTCCGGAGAATATCCTGGAGGAACCTCGGGAGGTATTTCTGAAGGAACCCGGGAGGAACTTCCGGAGGAATATCTGGAGGCACTTCCGAAGGTATTCCTGGAGGAACTTCCGGAGGAATTCCTGGAGGAACTTACGGAGGAATTCCTCGAGGAGCTTCCGGGGGGATTCCTGGAGGAACTTCCGGAGGAATTCCTGGAGGAACTTCCGGAGGAATTCCTGGAGGAACTTCCGGAGGAATTCCTGGAGGAACTTCCGGAGGAATTCCTGGAGGAACTTCCGGAGGAATTCCTGGAGGAACTTCCGAGGAATTCCTGGAGGAACTTCCGGAGGAATTCCTGGAGGAACTTCGGAGGAATTCCTGGAGGAACTTCCGGAGGAATTCCTGGAGGAACTTCCGGAGGAATTCCTGGAGGAACTTCCGGAGGAATTCCTGGAGGAACTTCCGGAGGAATTCCTGGAGGAACTTCCGGAGGAATTCCTGGAGGAACTTCCGGAGGAATTCCTGGAGGAACTTCCGGAGGAATTCCTGGAGGAACTTCCGGAGGAATTCCTGGAGGAACTTCCGGAGGAATTCCTGGAGGAACTTCCGGAGGAATTCCTGGAGGAACTTCCGGAGGAATTCCTGGAGTAACTTCCGGAGGAATTCCTGGAGGAACTTCCGGAGAAATTCCTGGAGGAACTTCCGGAGGAATTCCTGGAGGAACTTCCGGAGGAATTCCTGGAGAAGCTTCCGGAGGAATTCCTGGAGGAGCTTCCGGAGGAATTCCTGGAGGAGCTTCCGGAGGAATTCCTGGAGGAGCTTCCGGAGGAATTCCTGGAGGAGCTTCCGGAAGTTCCTTCATGAATTCCTCGGGAAGTTCTGCCATGAGTTCCTCCAGAAGTTCCTCCAGGAATTCATCCGGATGTTCCTGCAAGAATTTCTCTCGAAGTTCATCCAGGAATTTCTCCGAATGGAACTTCCGAAGGAATTCCTGGAGGAACTTCCGAAGGAATTCATGGAGGAACTTCCGGAGGAATTCCTGGAGGAACTTCCTGAGGAATTTTTGGAGGAACTTCCGGAGGAATTCCTGAAGGAACTTCCGGTGGAATTCCTGGAGGAACTTTCGGTGGATTTCCTGGAGGAACTTCCGGTGGAATTCATGGAGGAACTTCCGGTGGAATTCCTGGAGGAACTTCTGGTGGAATTCCTGGAGGAACTTGCGGAAGAATTCCTGGAGGAACTTCCGGAGGAATTCCTGGAGGAACTTCCGGTGGAATTCCTGGAGGATTTTCCAGAGGAATTCCTGGAGGAACTTCCGAAGGAATTCATGGAGGAACTTCCGAAGGAATTCCTGGAGGAACTTCCGGAGGAATTCCTGGAGGAACTTCCAGAGGAATTCCTGGAGGAACTTCCGGAGGAATTCCTGGAGGAACTTCCGGAGGAATTCCTGGAGGAACTTCCGGAGGAATTCCTGGAGGAACTTCCGGAGGAATTCCTGGAGGAACTTCCGGAGGAATTCCTGGAGGAACTTCCGGAGGAATTCCTGGAGGAACTTCGGAGGAATTCCTGGAGGAACTTCCGGAGGAATTCCTGGAGGAACTTCCGGAGGAATTCCTGGAGGAACTTCGGAGGAATTCCTGGAGGAACTTCTGGAGGAATTCCTGGAGGAACTTCCGGAGGAATTCCTGGAGGAACTTCCGGAGGAATTCCTGGAGGAACTTCCGGAGGAATTCCTGGAGGAACTTCCGGAGGAATTCCTGGAGGAACTTCCGGAGGAATTCCTGGAGGAACTTCCGGAGGAATTCCTGGAGGAACTTCCGGAGGAATTCCTGGAGGAACTTCCGGAGGAATTCCTGGAGGAACTTCCGGAGGAATTCCTGGAGGAACTTCCGGAGGAATTCCTGGAGGAACTTCCGGAGGAATTCCTGGAGGAACTTCTGGAGGAATTCCTGGAGGAACTTCCGGAGGAATTCCTGGAGGAACTTCCGGAGGAATTCCTGGAGGAACTTCCGGAGGAATTCCTGGAGGAACTTCCGGAGGAATTCCTGGAGGAACTTCCGGAGGAATTCCTGGAGGAACTTCCGGAGGAATTCCTGGAGGAACTTCCGGAGGAATTCCTGGAGGAACTTCCGGAGGAATTCCTGGAGGAACTTCCGGAGGAATGCCTGGAAGAACTTCCGGAGGAATTCCTGGAGGAACTTCCGGAGGAATTCCTGGAGGAACTTCCGGAGGAATTCCTGGAGGAACTTCCGGAGGAATTCCTGGAGGAACTTCCGGAGGAATTCCTGGAGGAACTTCCGGAGGAATTCCTGGAGGAACTTCCGGAGGAATTCCTGGAGGAACTTCCGGAGGAATTCCTGGAGGAACTTCCGGAGGAATTCCTGGAGGAACTTCCGGAGGAATTCCTGGAGGAACTTCCGGAGGAATTCCTGGAGGAACTTCCGGAGGAATTCCTGGAGGAACTTCCGGAGGAATTCCTGGAGGAACTTCCGGAGGAATTCCTGGAGGAGCTTCCGAAGGAATTCCTGGAGGAGCTTCCGAAGGAATTCCTGGAGGAACTTCCGGAGGAATTCCTGGTGGAACTTCCGGAGGAATTCCTGGAGGAACTTCCAGAGGAATTCCTGGAGGAACTTCCGGAGGAACTTCCGGAGAAATTCCTGGAGGAACTTTGAGAGAATTTCTTGCAGGAACATCCGGATGAATTCCTGGAGGAACTTCTGGAAGAATTCCTGGCGGAACTTCCCGAGGAATTCATGAAGGAACTTCCGGAGGAATTCATGGAGGAACTTCCGGTGGAATTCATGGAGGAACTTCCGGAGGAATTCAAGGAGGAACTTCCGGAGGAATTCATGGAGGAATTCCTTGAGGAACTTCCGTAGGATTCCCTGGGGGAACTTCCGGATGAATTCCTGGAGGAACTTCTATAGGATTTCCTTGTATAAGAGCAGTTTCAAGTTCAAACAGAATACTTCGAGCTCCTGATGTGTTTTCATGATGTTTGAGCAGTCGCATGTCCAGTTTTATTGCTATTGGTGATATGGCCCGCTCTCTATATTTTCATCCCTGAATCCAGCCCTGGTTGAAATTTCAGAAGGTCAATTTGAAATTCAAACAGAGTTCTTTGAGATCCTGATGTGTTTTCATGAAGTTTGAGCAGTCGCATGCCCACTGCCCAGTTTCATTGCTATTGGTGATATGGCCCTTACTCTCCCCATTTTGACCCCTGAATCCGGCCCTGGTCAAAATTTCGGAAAGACAATTTGAAGTTCGAGCAGAATTCTTTGAGCTCCTGATGTATTTTCATGAAGTTTGAGCAGTCGCATGCCCTGTTTCATTACAATTTGTGATATGGCCCCTGCACTCCCCATTTTCACTCCTAAATCCGGCCCTGGTTGAAATTTCAGAAGATCAATTTCCATTTGAAACAGATTTCTTTGAGCTGCTGATGTGTTTCCATGATGTTTGAGCAGTCGCATGCCCAGTTTCATTGCTTTTGGTGATATGGCCCTTGCTCTCCCCATTTGGACCCCTGAACCCGGCCCTGGTCAAAATTTCAGAAGGTCAATTTCAAATTCAAACAGAGTTCTTTGAGCTCCTGATGTGTTTTCATGAAGTTTGAGCAGTCGCATGCCCAGTTTCATTGCAATTGGTGATATGTCCCCTGGTCACCCCCATTTTGATCCCTAAATCTGGCCCTGATAAGAATTTCAGAAGGTCAATTTCAATTGAAAATTAAATATTTAAAACTCCTGATTTGTAAAATTTGTGCAGCCGCATGTTTATTACCTCATGCAAATTTCATTGTAATTGAATTTGTAGCCCATACTCTACCATTGTAACCCCTGAATGCGACCCTGAATTCAGTCAATCCTGCCCTACTCAAATGGTGAAAACATCGGAATCGACTAAAAATCTTTTCAAATATCTTTTTGGGTTGGTTTGATGGGTGATTTGATAAATTTTGGGCATGAACACGTCCAGAATATTGAAGAGATGTTTGAATTATAGGAAAAACACCCCCGCGCACACTTATTTTTAGCAATAACTCAGACCTGAACAAAAATTTCTAATTGAAAATGTATCATAGCAAAAATATAGCTATTCCCATTGAGCACAAACGAAACCGCGAGGAATTCCGACGATCAGGTGCTGAATGCGAGCCATTTGAAAAAAATCCGTTCGTCCCGGGTCTTAGAGGGTTAACATAATTTTGCTCATTAGAAGAATCCTGTGCACTTTTCTAAAATGCATAAAGATATGTATTTCAAATTGATTAACCGCTTGGAGACGTCATAAAGTTGCCTGACGTCCGTAGCAGAATCACGAGCGCGCGTCGGAGGGAGATGCTACAAATATGTATTCGCATGGATGGCTTCAGTGGCAGTCAAGTTTAATTCTTTCAAGATTCTTATTTGGTTTTGTTATTCCAGCCAATGGCGTGGGTCGTGTGGTCGTTAGTGATTCGAAATATGCATTATTGGGAATTAATCGATTCTTCTCAGGGCCATAGAAGATTGAGGCGAAACGAATTTGTTCAAAGTACGACGTCGTAGCCGAATTACGTTGCCGTTCGTAGCAGAATAACGAGCGCGCATTGTAGAGAGCTGCTGCAAATATGTATTCTTGCACTGGCACTAGATTCTTCATTTCACCAAACTGTTTTATGTAGTTTACGTCGGGCGGACGTGTCTTGTACACAACCCTTTTGATTTTTTGTTCCTATTTTTGAGCCATCTATGTAGAATTGTATGGAACCGTCTCGAACAATGGGACCTCCGACATCCCAAACCATACGTGATGGTTCATTTATGTAGTAAGGAATGTCATAGCTCTCCACAGGTTTCATCCAGTCTCCATTCATATTCATCACTGGCCTATATTGAAAATTTTGTGAAATACTCGAGTGGCCCACTAAATCGCCTGACTTGAATAACTTCAATCGTTTAAGTTTTTGCATATTCTTTTCCGCTTCTAACTGCACGAATTCATACAATGGTAGCAGATTAAGAATTGCATCTGAAGATTTCGAAGGGGTGCTACGCATCGCTCCCGTTATAGCAATGGGCACTAACCTTTGCAGTTTTGTCAGCTTCTTCTGTGCAGTAGCCTCTTTTGTTTTTGGCCACCATACAAGAGCAGCGCATATGTCATTTTTGGACGAATAATGGAAGTATAGATCCACTTTATATCCACTTTATATAGAGCATATCCAAAAGGCACTAGTTGCCTTTCCGATCGCACACTCAATATGAGCATTCCAGTTCAGTTTAGAATCCAGAATGACTCCCAGGTATTTGACCTGTTCACTAAGCTGAATTTCACTTCGTCATCGTTGGTCACAAAAGTCACTATTTTGAACGGCATTCATCGCTACCAGCCGGTTGGAATTTGATTATACTGCTGAGTGGTTACAGACGATAGCGCGGCAAATATTTTTTTTGCAACAACCATCGCCGACGAACAGCTCTGATGCTGTAAGGACCACTACCGAGGCCACTTTCAATTTGAAGAGATAATTCATCTCAAATCAATTATCTTCCGATAAAAATGGGGATCATGAAAGGACGCGATATACGCGTCTTGATGCGCCTTCATTTGGTTCACTGGCAGCAACCAAATGATTATCCGAATCTGAAGAGAAAATTTCACTTCGTACCGCTAAATGGCTAGCACGGCTTATAAATCTTGTATAGCCGACGGCCATCTTTGATGCCGTTGGAATCGCTAACGAGGCATTCATACATAGCCATTGAATTTTATTTCACTTTAAAGAAAGAACCGATGTACGCTTCTTGAAACCTAGTTGAGGATGTGCAACAGTGCGATAAACTTTCACTTTCTTAGATTAGTTTAGCTTAGACTGACTGTACATAACAATGGTTGCTACCATTGCGAGAATCTTTCACTTTCATTAACTGAGTGCTTTCTCATATCCAATAAAGTAGATTTATCAGAAAATGTTTGTTTTATCTTCAGTTATGTGTCTTTACAATTAATTTAAGCAACCAAACGATTATCCGAGTCTAGCGAGAGTTATAAGCGCGTGAGACGTCTCACTACCCACTTCGCGCTTCTCACTTTTTACAGTGAGAAGAGAAAAATGAAGAGTGAGAAGTGAGACGTCCAATTTCTCACTTCTCATTTATCACTTCTCGCTGTTAAAAGTAAGAAGCGCGAAGTGAGAAATGAGGAATGAGAATTGAGATGTCTCTCTTCTTGCTCTTAATTTCTCAATTTTCAAATGACCTATTCTGACCTAAGTCCTTTTGAAATTGTTGTCTAGATATATTACGTCCACCTAATTCGCGCGGAATGTCTTTCAGGGTCAGATTTCAACCAAATTTGAAACACACATTTTCTAGGGGGGGGGGGGGGGGGGGGGGGGGGGGGAAGGTTATTGTAAAAAGGGTGAGGGATGGGGAGAGGAACTCTTTAGAAAATGAAAAATATGAGGTTAACTGTTAAGTCAGATTTCAACCAGATTTCGAACACACATTCACTATCCCCAGGAGAAGATAACAAAGGGCTTGAAAGAGTCATTAGGAAAGGCGGATTTCAACCAAATTTGGTACACACATTCTCTACCCTCAGAGGAAGCTAACAAAGGGGATGTGTGGGTCATTTGGAAAAGGGGGAGGGGTTTTGGGTAGAAAACGAACAATTCTGTGTAACTCCCAATCCCCAGGACCGATTTCAACCAAATTTTGACGTAGGACTTACGTCTCTCTTTACTATACCGGGTGTCATTTCAAAATATTAAAATCGACCGCGTTACGCTGTGTTGAAAGATTTTAAACGTTAATAGCGTTCGTCTCAGTGGACGAATTTCTGCGGTAAGCCCCTCAATCGACAGATTTGAAGTATGCCTTCCATGTCCATGCTTGATAAGACCCGAACAACTTGATGCAATAGGCATGAAACTGTTTTCAATGAAAAACATTGAGATCAAGGGAACCTATAAATATGGGTACCGCATAATTCTTGCATCATTCCATTACCACGTTCTGATTGGTGCAGACACCAGCGAATGAGCAGCCGCTGGGTCTGCCGAGAAGCCATAAAATAGCGCAACGCGATTTTTTCCTTTCATTCTGACCGGGACAAGCGAAGCAACCGCATCATCGATTGAACAGCACTCACACCTTTTAGCAGGGAATGAAGTCATCGAAGCCACCATCATCAGCCGAAACCTAGCCAGTACAGCAGCAGTCCACCCTACAGACGCGACAAAGCAGCAATGCTGAGCAGATACCGGCAGCAGCATCAGCAGAGACCGGCCGGCATCGGTGATGAGCCGAGACAGGCTGAAGAAAAGCCACATGATGCAGCATGTATGTCCAAAAAGCAAACGGTTCTTCAGAGAGCCAATGATAGAGATCAATATCAAAGCTTTCAATACCCTTCGGGATAGAAATTGTACTTGGGTGCCAAATCCAATATTATAGTGATAAAATTTTATGCGTGATTTTCATAAATAGCGAATGATCGTCCCATGTTACCAATTCTAAATCTTATCACCCGAAATCCCATGTCCGGGTGTTTCCTTCCTTCTACTACTAACAATGTTGTCTCAGAAAAGAACACGCACACGGCTTATTGGCTGTATCAAACGAAGTCCCGTTAGGAAATAGACGCCAGCAGCGAGCAACAAGCGTAAAAAAGAAGAAGCCCTTCTCGAACGCGTTGATGATGATGACGCTTTGTCTGACAAAGCAGCGGGATACAAGACACTAGCTGATTGGCCCAGCAATTGGGAAGCAGAGAAGATTCAAAATTAAGTAGTATAAAAGAAAAGTGCATTCGCTCGCAGAGCATTCAGTCTTTTTTATACCATCACTAGAAATTCGCGGTTATTTGAAAAGATCGTTTTCTTACTTTCTGCACTTAGCCGAAGCAAACAGCCTTTTGCAAGGCTCTAAGAGTTAAAAATAATGTTCTCCTTCAGTCGCTATCGACGGATTAGAAGGCCCTTCAGTGGAAGGGCTGAGATACAGTCTACATCCCCTGCTGAGCCAACTTGTGGTTTATTTCAGGCAGTCCTTCAGTGGGAAGGTCGCCACTGTCGAGGCTAATATTTCGTGACCGGACAGATACTTCCTGATTTTTTGACGTAGGACTTACGTCTCTCTTTACTATACCGGGTGTCATTTCAAAATTTCTAAATCGGCCGCGTTACGCTGTGTTGAAAGATTTCAAACTTTAATAGCTTTTACCAAAGTGAACCGATTTCTGCAGTTAACCCCTCAATCGTCAGCTTTCAAGTATGCCTTTCATATTAATGCTTGATAATATCCGAAAACTTGTTTCAATAGGCCTAAAACTGTTTTCAAAGCAAAGCATTGAATTCACGAAAACCTATAAATATGGGTACCGCATCATTCTTGCATCATTCCATTACCACGTTCTGATTGGTGCAGACGTCAACGAATGAGCTCACGCTAGGTCTGCTAAGAAGGCATAAAATAGCGCAGCGCGAATTTTTCCTCTCAATCTGACCGAAACAGGCAAAGCAATAACAGCAGCGCATCGTCGGAATTTTTGAACGGTTGCATCATCGTCTCAGCCACGCATTCGCAAACCTAAGCCTTTTTAAGAGGAAGGCAGAATTGTCAGCATTCTCAGGTCAGCATCATCGGCATTGTCGAGAAGCCAACAGTAAGCGCGGCACGGCGGTGTGTGACGATAGAGTTTCGACGACAACACTACTGATCAAGTTTTCTCGGCCGATGGCAGCAACGGTTAAGCGTTTGGTATTCCTGCAGACATCGATTCATAATGTTTTAAACTCCCAGTTGAACCGCTCAAGAGGAAATTTACATCTAACATTGTGAATGGATCTTTTAAGAACCACTAATATACTTACTAAAGAGTTTCTCGCAATAGAATCATTTTGAAAATGTAGTACAATTTACTAATTAGAGAGCGTTAGCGTGACAATTTTATTAATTCGCGTTCATGGCGATGAATTGTTACAAAATTCTGTCTTCCTCGCTCACGACAAAAGAAAATGCGTTTCTTATTCTAAGCAATTTAAAATTTGATTTGTGTTTCAGCAAATATACTCTATTACCACTATGACCACTCTAGCTTATTTGAAGAATTAACTCAGTAGCGTCGCGGTATCACAAAAGACAAGCAATGTAGTGAAGGGACATTGCGAGGGGTGCTTAAACGTATAATTCAATGTGCAGCATAACATGTCGAAATAATGTGCTAGAAATCATCACATGATCCCATTTTGGAATCTTAGTTTAAAAATGAAATGTTGAAAAATGTAATAAAAATTTTCAAAAATTGTAAAATTAGTGTAATATTTGCAATTATCGCACCCCTGGCAATCATTTTTAGGCGTTAGTCATCTTTGGTAACCCAAGATGGTGTGAATGTGCTGTCTGTTGCCCAATATATGGGGATTCTCGAAGTGGACCATGTTGTTAATATACTATACTATATACTAGAGAGCCGCCGCAACCGGGGACATTCGCCTCCTCTACGATATCTCACGACGCTTAAGCGGGGCGAAGATGAATGCAACGATGCCTGTGAAAGACGCGAATGATCAGTTATTGACCGACCCAACTGACCAGCTGAAACGCTGGTTCGAGCACTTCGAACAACTTTTTCAAGTGCCAACCAGGCCATCACCACCTCGGCATGATCTGCCTAGGATCCGACGTATAACACGTGTCAATACCGAAGCTCCATCACTGCTAGAGATTCAAACAGCCATCCAAAGCATGAAATCGAATAAAGCCCCAGGGGTCGACCGCATATCAGCCGAGATGCTCAAAGCTGACCCCATGACATCCGCTCAACTACTGCATCGTTTATTTCGTAATATCTGGAACACCGCAACTTTCCCGGTCGACTGGATGCAAGGTATCTTAGTGAAGGTGCCCAAAAAGGGTGACCTGACTGTATGCGATAACTGGCGAGGCATTATGTTGCTGTGTACCGTTCTCAAAGTTCTGTGCAAAATTATCCTAGCCCGGATTCAGGAGAAGATCGATGCGACTCTCCGGCGGCAGCAAGCCGGATTCCGTGCCGGAAGATCCTGTGTGCATCATATTGTCACGCTCCGCATCATTTTGGAGCAGGTCAACGAATTCCAAGAGTCCCTTTACTTGGTATTCATTGACTAC